>NW_027506067.1:0-123753 GCF_021521415.1 Bidens hawaiensis
TGCCAGAATATTTACCATTTAGCCCCTGAGGTTAATTATAACCGTCTATATATGCCGCCCTATATCTTTGATTATAAACACGCCTTAATCCAATGCATCAGGTATCCTTCTTACATTTCTCTTTTATTTTCTTTAATCATGTCTGCTGCTTCGTCTTCTTCTTCTCCGGCTCCCTCTAAACCTTCCGAACAAACCTCCAACGGCTCCGAGTTATCGGAAATGTAACCCCAATGTTTGCTGGCCAACCCATCTACTGAAATCTGCAAACTCACGGATCCAGAGGTCGATGACTTTCGCACACTGTTACCTCCGAAAACCTTATTTCGACTCTACGAATCCAGTGTCAGATGCGATGTATATTCCAAGGTTTGGGTCTGCTTTCCGGCGACTCCATTTCTGATCGGCTATAAGTACCCTTTTCCGTCTTTTACTCAAAGCTTCTTCGATTCTACCGGCATATCCTACATACAGGCTACGCCGATGATTTAGAGGGTTCTCATCACTATCGAGAGAATCATAAAGGAGCAGAAGATTGATTTTGGCCTTCCAGAGTTATCACATTTGTATACCCTTACTACCCATGGTCCTGCTCGTTTTATCTTCAAATCCAAGCCCCGACAACCTCACCCGTTATTAAAAGTCACCTTAAACGATTAACTGTGGAGGAAGCAGTTCTTCTTTGTAAAACGTGACTCTATACCAGGAGGAATCGATCTTCCTTCAAAATGGGTTAGAAAGGGTAGGATCCTGGATCCTTAAGAAATAGCAGGATCCTTGATGCTTTGACTGGAATTCTGAACTTTCTTTTTTGTTTGCAGTTGACAACTTTGCTTCTTTAGGCAAGTTACCTGGCACAGAAGAAAAGACAAAACGGTTCCTAGCACTGGATACCGAAGTTAGGGCCTTTCAAGCTCGATTTGTTGAAGGTTTTTGTGATATCTCCTCAATTTCAAGCATTTCAAGTAAGTTAATAATTTTAATATAAATAAGATTAGAATAAGAAAACTTATCTGATAACTTTTTTCCTTTTCAGGTGCCAAGAAGTCCCAGAAGTCAGCCGGCAAGTTCTCCCTCGAAGACATCGACTGCATGATCACCTCTCATGTTGTCAAGAAGGAGGCTACAAAGGCGGGCACTAGTTCCGAGCCCAAGACTGCAACGACCAGGGCCAAGTCCGCGGCTTCCAAGAGGAAAAGATCCTCTGATCCTGAGACCCATTACGACATTGTCCTCTCTGTAAGTATCCTGTATCCTGACACTTTAAATTATAGGATCCAATATCCTCCTGATTTTGAGTACTCTGTTGTGTGTAGGCTATGAATGCTTTTAAAGAGCACTATGAAAAGATTATTGGCCAAATGAGTGACATGCTGTCGGGGTTAGGTAAAGTTGTGGTTGCCAAGGATAAGGCCATGATCCAGCTCTCCAAGGAGAAAAAACAGTTGGAGGATCAGCTATCCCGAGGCCCAACGTCAAGAGGCAGTGAAGCAGGCTACGGATGAAGCCAAGGTGTGGGCTGCCAGGTCGGTATTCCAGGCGCGGATCAAGATGGCGACGGAGGCCGGTGATCCCGCTTTCGATAAGTCGGCCTGGGATGTGGAGAAATGGAAGGCTGCTCTTGACGATCTTGGTGGTGAGGATGATGAGGAGATGGTTGAGAACACCGAGGCCGGGACCAGTGGCCTTAAGGAGGCGGTTGAAGCTGGCAAAGGAGAAGGTGATGCTGCGGTTGAAGATGCAGCTTAAGTGGGCAATGAAGGATATCAAAGACAAGGCCCGAGCCCCCTTTTTTTATTTTGTGTTGGTGTTCTCTGTGAACAATTTGGTGTGTAACAAACAATAGTATTTAGGATAAAGGATCCATGATCCTTAAGACAATTGGCGGGGGTGACAAAGGTGGAGGGATCCTCTGTTTGTGGGGATGAAGCCTTTGTTGCCCCTGTCTTTAATTTTCCTGCACTTATGAACTGTTAGTAACTCTCACTTAACCCGGATGGATGGTCCATCTTTTGCATGATGAAGTCCGGGTTAAGAATTTTGGATAAGTCCTCGCGGCTTATCTTAATTAATATATAAATCTTTTGATTATTTACTTGTTATTTTGCTCTTGAAAGTTTGTTAGATATAACTTTAGCATTGTTGAGAGTTTTTGAAAGAATAATCTTAAGTAAAAGATTTCTAGGACAAAAGATCCTTGCGAAAATTGCTTAGGATAGAGTATCCTTAAAGAATAAATAGTAGGATAAAATACCTTTAATAGTTGATAAAAATTATATAATAGAATTCCCTCAAAGGGCAAGTTTTAGGATATATTATCCTTAAAATAGGTAAAACTTTTAGTAATAATACAATTTTAAGGAAATGGCTTTCTAAGCTAAAATATTTAAAATTATTGCAACCAATATGATACATAAGTTAATTAACAGAGATCGTACCAGAAGGTCTAGATAGACCTAAGTTACTAGAAGTATTGAACGCTCAATGACTTTAGGATCTGGGATCCTTAGATTTTTGATCTTCACAAAGAACTTAGTAAATCTGTTGCAAATAATTCATAATGTTAACTAGGATCTAACCCATTAAGCTGGGGACAAGCCCAAATAATATACTGGGGACAAGCCCGTGCAACTGGGGACAAGCCCGTGTAATCTGGGGACAAGCCCGTGCAACTGAGGACAAGCCCGTGTAATCTGGGGACAAGCCCGTGCAACTGGGGACAAGCCCGTGTAATCTGGGAACAAGCCCAAAACTGGGGACAAGCCCAAATACGGATGTTAACTGGGGACTCGCCCAAACCGGGATTTAGCCCAAACGTGAGATAACATGAAAACGTTATAAACCGGTGGTATGGTACGTCTACCATAAATCGTAGGATCCTCCATATAGCCGGAAACAACGAAATTATCAGCCACTAAGCGTGTAATGGTCCCGCTGCCCCGGACTATACGTCGGATAGCGTGCGCTACAGGCGATCGTAAGAAAGGTGAAAACCTTTAAACCTTAGAGGATATGACCATCGGGGGTCGTATCCAAACGTGGGCTAGGCCAAGAGAGACAAGATAATACCTTAAATGTAAAGGAGAGGTGGCCAACCTCTTAGACATTGAACCTCTTATTGAAATCTGTATTGTTACTTAAATACTTGGAAAAGATAAATGTTAAGAATATATTATCCTCAAAATAACAAGAATATGAAATGAATTAGTAATCAGATAGATATTACCAATTTTAGGATCCTTGATCCTTTAAGGATAATATATCCTCTCGGGATACTGGATCCTGATTAGAAAAAGTATTTCTTGAGGTGGATAGCATTTCATGCTCTTGGTAATCTATTGCCTTCCATTGTGAGCAAATGATATGCCCCTTTTTCCTGCTTCCGACTCAATCTGATAAGGTCCTTCCCATTTGGGTGCTAACTTTCCATCAGCTGGATTGGTTGTATTTTGGAAGGCTTTCCTCAACACTAGATCTCCTTCTTGAAATCTTCTGATTATGATATTTTTGTTGTATGCCCCAGCTACCCTTTGTTGATATGCTGCCATCCTGATCTTGGCTAGGTCTCTGAGTTCTTCTATAGTATCCAAGTCTTCAAGAAGGATTTCTTCATTGACTTCAGGATCACGGATGCTTGTTCTTGCCGTAGGAACCACCATTTCTGTGGGAATAGCTGCTTCTGACCTAAACACCAATGAGAAGGGTGTCTGGCCTGTTGCATTTTTAGGCGTAGTCCTGTCTGCCCAGAGAACATAAGGAAGTTCTTCAGCCCATTTTCCCTTCTTGGATCCTAGCTTCTTTTTTAGATTGTTGATGATAATCTTGTTGCTAGACTCTGCTTGACCATTGGCTTAAGGATGAACCAGAGTGGAAGTAATCATTTTGATTCCCCAACTGTCACAAAAGTTAGTTGTTCTATTCCCGAAACTGGGAACCATTGTCACAAACAATTTCAGCAGGAATACCAAATCTAGTTATAATATTCCATTTAATAAAAGATATTACTTCCCTTTCTCGGACTCGTACAAATGCTTCTACCTCAATCCATTTGGAGAAGTAGTCAGTCATAGCAAGCATAAAGACCTTTCCACCGGGTGCTTTTCGTAGTTTGCCTACATTATCCATACCCCACTTCATGAAAGGCCATGAGGAGGATATAGGATATAGAGGCTCCGCTGGTTTATGAAGGATGTTCGTGTGTCTTTGACAAGCATCACATTTCCTTGAATACTCTACTGCATCCTTCTTCATTGTTGGCCAGAAGTATCCAGTTCTGAGTATCCTGGAAAATAACGCTCTTCCACCTGTGTGATTGCCGCAATCTCCTTCATGAAAATCCTTGAGTACTTCTTGGATCTCAGGATCCTCAATGCATCTGAGATATGGACCTACAAGAGATTTTCTATATACCATATCATTTAACAAAATATATTGGGATACCTTGAGTTTGAAGGACTTGGGATTCTCTGTGGCTGGGATTTCTCAGTCTGAATGTAGTTCTTGATAGGATGGATCCATGATCCTTTGCTATTTGAGGATAAAGGATCCCAGAGTATGATTTCTTTATCATTCGTTATCTCTCCAACTTCCTGTTCTCCTATTGCTGGCGAGAGAATGTGAATTATTGGGATTTTCAAATCCTCAGGAATCTTCAAAGATGAGGCTAAGTTTGCCAAGGCGTCTGCCCCAGCGTGTTCTTCCCTCGGTACCTGTGTAATACTAAATATTTCAAAGGATTTTGATAATTCCTTCACAACATCTAAATATTTAATTAGTTTCTCACCTTTAACGACATACGTGCCATTAAAGTGGTTAGTTATCAATAAAGAATCTACGTAAACTTGAAGATACCTGATCCTCAAGCTTTTGGCTAATTGCAAACCTGCGATCAGAGCCTCATACTCTGCTTTATTGTTTGTTGCTTGGAACTCACAAGCTATGGACTGGGGTAATATGTCCCCCTGTGGCGATTTCAGTAGGATCCCCAATCTTGTTCCTCTTAAATTGGAAGCACCATCAGTGAAGAGTATTCAAGGATCCTTGGTCTTTTCCAGTTGTTGTACCTCTAAGTCAGCTTCTTTTTGTAGATCACTAGTGAAATCAGCCACAAAGTCTGCCAGTGCTTGAGACTTGATTGTTGTTCTTGGCTCATATTGGATATCATATGCACTTAATTTTACAGCCCACTTGGCCATTCTACCTGATAACTCTGGTTTTCTAAGAACATTCTTCACAGGATAATTAGTTCTCAAAATAATAGGATGCGTTTCGAAATAATGTCTCAATTTAGTAGAAGTCATAATGAGTGCAAGAATTAACTTTTCTAAATGAGAATACCTGGCTTTCGCATCTAGAAGACTTTTATTTACATAGTAAAAGGGATGCTGTTCACCTTCACGATCCTTTACCAAGACGACACTTGCTGCGTATCCTGAGACAGCTAAATACAGGTATAAGGACTCTCCATCCACAGGCTTCATTAGAGCTGGAGCTGAAGATAAGTAATCCTTCAAGGCTGTAAGCGCAGCCTCATGCTTTTCCGTCCATTCAAACTTTTTATTCTTCCTAAGGATGTCATAGAAGTCCTTGCACTTCTCGGAGGATCTTGAGATGAACCTATTGAGGGAAGCTATTCTTCATGTGAGCCTTTGGACATCCTTCGTGTTTGCAGGAGATTTCAAATTGAGGATGGCTTCAATCTGCTCGGGGCTTGCTTCAATTCCTCTTTTAGTCACCATATATCCCAGAAATTTTCCATCCTTAACACCAAAGTGGCATTTTGACGGATTCAATTTCATGTTATATTGGTCGAGGATGTTGAATGCTTCCTCGAGGTCTCTAAGGTGATCCTCAGCTTTCTTTGATTTCACCACCATATCATCTATGTAGACCTCCATGGTCTTACCCAACTGATCCTTGAACATCATGTTGACTAATCTTTGGTATGTTGCCCCTGCATTTCTTAGTTCAAACGGCATAGCAGTATAATAATATATGCCGGTAGGAGTCATGAATGCAGTATCTTCCTGATCAGATGGTTCCATCTGAATTTGTTGAAATCCAGAGGAAGCATCCATGAAAGTAAGCATTTCATGTCCTGCCGTAGCATCCACCATGGAATATATATGTGGTAATGGGAAAGGATCCTTGGGGCATGCCTTGTTTAAATCAGTTTAATCGACACACACCCTCCACTTTCCATTCTTTTTTGAAACAACGACCACATTAGCTAGCCATCGAGGATACTGAACCTCTCTGATAATACCGGCCTTAAGAAGTTTTCAACTTCTTCTTGTATGATCTTGTTCCTCTCAGGAGCGAATTTCCTTCGCTTCTGATGGACGGGTTTAAAAGATAAATCAAGGCCGAGTTTATGAGTGACTACCTCTTTTGAAATACCTGTCATGTCCGAGTGCTTGAAGGAAAAAGTAGATCTTCTTCGCCCTAAGAAGGATACTAAATCTTCCTCAATCTTACTTGGGATATTGGATCCTAGGAACACCTTTATCTCTGGATCCTCGGGGTCCAATGATATTTATTTAAGGTCTTCCTCCCGGGCTTCTAGCACGTCCTTAGGATGTTGCTATAATTGCTATGCTATGGTTGGCTTGGCTGTTGGCTTCATTGACGATGAATAATAGTTCTTGGCCTCCGCTTGGTCACCCACTATCTTTACGAATCCCCAAGAAGTAGGTAGCTTGATGCATTGGTGATAAGTTGAGGCTACAGCCTTCATTCCATGGAGCCAAGGACTTCCTAAAATAACATTGCAACAGGAAAGGTTATTTATAACACAGAAATTTTTGGTATGAATTTAACCATTCGATATAAATTGGGAGGTTGATGTCCCCTAGTGTCTTCTTGGTTTCGCCACTAAAACCGACTAGCACCAAAGTTCTAGGAATGATTTCTGAATCCGGGATGTTCATCTTCTTGAGGACATCATTTTGGATAATGTTGACTGAGCTGCCACCGTCAACTTGGATCCTGCGTACATAATGGTTAGAGATAAATAAAGTAATAATCAAACCGTCGTGGTGAGGATCCTAAATGTTCAGCTTGTCTTCTTCATTGAAGAAGATTCTCTTGTCTGTTGGTAAGGTGGTTGAAACTATTGGTCGATCTCCGTTATCCATCTTTATCTCTTTGGCAAGTCTTTTTGCTGCAGAGAAAGAAGTTCCACATATGTCAGAACCTCCTGAGATGAAATTAATCGTCTGCACATCCAGCTTGTTCTGATTAGGATCCGGGATCCTTGAATTGAAAAAGATTCTCTGATCAGTCACTCGAGTAGTGGGGATGAACGGTCTTCTCTCATCGTCCAATTCAAATTCTACTACGGGATTTTCTTTTATGGCACAAGAATCTTGAAATAATTCGTAGTCTCTAAAGACAAAGTTGATCACATGAGCATCTAGCGGTGGTGGTGTTGCTTTTTGTGGAAGGTCTTCAGGATCCTGGATCTTGGATTTTTTCCTTCCCAAGAGTTCTTTAAAGTGACCCTTGCTCAGGAGGTATCCAATTTCCCTCCTCAAGCCGATGCACTCGTCTGTCGTGTGGCCAAAGTCTTCGTGGAAAGCGCACCACTTAGACTTGTCCTTGAAGCCGACAGTCTTCTCATTCTTTCGCGGCCACCTCGCTTTTTCTCCTAGATCCTTCATGGAACAGATCAAGCCGTGAGTGTCTACAGAGAAACAATAGTCGGAGATGCAAGGATAGTCTTCATCGTCATCTCCTTCTTCAACTGCCCGTACTTTTTGATTGTTGAATTTGGTGTACGGCTTCGAATTGTTGTTCCTGTTCCAGGATCCTTTATTCTTTTCGGGGTTTTCTTGTTTTGTTTGTCCCCAAAGGCGATCCTGGATCCTTCTGTCTTCTTCCAATCGGATGTATCTCAATGCCCTGTTTCTTGTTTTGGACAAAAATCTGCTAAGGATCAAGTATCCAAATATGTTATGTGAGGTAAGGTGCTAACTCGATAATGACAAGTGTATAAGCGTAATATTGATGAACACAAAGGTTTGATCACGAGGGAAAAAGCCCTTAACCAAGATAGTCTTACTTCGGTCAAAACTTATCAAGGCAATCTTTGGTAAAATAATTTCGGTCAAGGATTAATAAGATAATCTTTGGTCGAATTACTTTAGTCAATGATCAAAAAGGTAACCTTTGGTCGACGAGTATATAATTATCGTGATCTCCGGCACAAAAAAACCCCGGACGGTGAAAACTATCACCGTCGATTATATTGATAACTAAAAGGTGGTTACAAGTGTTGTGGAGTAAATGACCGAGATAACAAAATAAGCTAGTGAATAGAGAGAATGCTTGTTTCTGCTCTAGTGTGTGTGTTGATACATGTGTTTTTTTCTGCTCGATCATAGCTCGTTTAAATAAGATAACATCACTAACTATATTTCCTATCTATCCGGAAGTCTTCTACCTAGCCTCTCCACGACCTTTGACCCCGTGCCAATAGCCATCCAGTAGCGAGATAAGCGGAAGAATGAGTCTTATAGCCGTTGTTGATATTTACATGTTCATCTTCACATGAGTTCGTTCATTAACAGCTACATTGAAGTAGGATCCTGGATTCATGCTCCAGCTGGAGAATGCTCTGTGAGGATAACTGATGCAAGTACGTCTTAAAGTTGTCACACCTGTCTAACACATCACCATACTAAACGCAATCATTAGTAAACAAGTAATACCGAGGATCATTGATCCTTTATATCCTGATATATATTTCAAGGATAAACTATCCATAAGACAGTCAAGGATAAAGGATCCTCAGTATAAAATTCATGGCCTAACATTTCTGACTTCGTCTAATGTCCTGCATGGAGTCATCACTAAATCATAATAAAAGGGGGAGCTCTTCTGAATTCCCATCTTGAATGCTTCAACACCAGTAGTCATGTCAAGATTTGGGATTTCTAGAGCTTCCTTGCCGAACCTGGTAACGAAATCCCTAAGGGATTCATCACTAGGTTGATAACACGATATAAATCACTGGTTAACCTCTCATATTTCTGACTACAGAAAAATTGAGTGTTAAATAAGTTAACTAAGTGAGAGAAAGAAGTAATTGAAAAAGGAGGAAGACTTAGCAGCCATTTCAGTGCGGCTCCCGTTAGTGTGGATCCAAAGCCTTTGCATAGGCAAGCTTCTTTGAGTCTCTCCGGAATAGGATTGATCTCCATCCTTTCGCTATACTGTGCTACATGTTCTTCAGGATCAGTGGTCCCATCGTAAGTCTTCATATTTGGAGTCTGGAACAGCTTCGGGATTTCAGCATCACAGATAGGCAGAGAAAATCTGGAAACTTTGTGGCTTCCCTCAGGTATCTCGGGGATTGGTCTTATAACCCTGGGAACACTGGATATCATATCCTTGAGCTTCTGCAGCTCCTTGGCCATAGCTTGGTTGATACCTGCATCCTGCATGGAACCACGGTTAGCATCTAAGGGTAAAGGATCGTACAAGTTACCTCTTTGCTGAGTGAAGGTTGGCATCTCGGATGAGTAGATGGGATAAGAGGAGTCTGGGATAAGAGTTGGTCCTCCAGAGGCTATGGTCTGCATGGGGATTATGTCTCTTTCATGGACTTCGGAGGATCATTGATGTTGGACGCCTGAGGATCCTTGATTCGGAAAGAAGGATCCTTGATTCGAGATAAAGGATCCTTGAGGTTGGGTACTGTAGGATCCTTGTGGAAGGATGACTGATCCTTGCCGATAATATGAGGATTCTTGATTCTGCTGACTCATGGATCCTTGTTGGAGGTTAGTCGACCTTGGCTGATCTAACGAGAATCCTTGAGCCTGTTGGCCCATGGACCTTTGTTGAAGGATAGATGATCCTTGCTGAAATAGCGAGAATCCTTGAGCCTGATGACCCATTGACCCCTGTTGAAGGATGGATGATCCTTGTGAGATCTGAGCCATGGATTCTAGACTGGTGAAATCCAGCATCCTTGGCATCAGGGGGGTGAGATCCTCTGCTGGCCTCTTGTTCTTCTTGAGATCTTTTATCTCATGGAGGATCCTGTGGTTGGTCTTGTTTTGCTGCTCCATGTATACTTTAACCTGCGAAAACATAGATGAAACATCACTGTTAGTATTAACCACCGGGGCAGCAGCAACGGTCTTTGAGCTCTGGAAGACTGGTAGTTGCGTCTTGCTCCCAGCAGCAGCAGGCCGTTGCGTTCCCGTGATTGGCGGAGGCATAGGTGGCAAAGTCCTTGATGAGAGAGGAACCGTAGCCGGCATGGTTGATGAAGCAGAGGTTGATTGAGAGGCCATTGATAGTGATATGGGTATGAAAAAGTTGAGAATGATAGGAATAATACGGATTATAGCACCAATTGCCCCATGGTGGGCGCCAAATTTTTTTGGACAAAAATCTGCTAAGGATAATGTATCCAAATCTGTTAAGTGAGGTATAGTGCTAACACGATAATAAAAAGTGTGTAATCGCAATATTAGTGAATGCAAAGGTTTGATCACGAGGGAAAAAATCCTTAATCACGATAATCTTACTACGGTCAAAACTTTACAAGGTAATCTTTGGACGAATTGCTTCGGTCAAGGATTAACGAGGTAATCGTTGGTCGAATCTCTTCGGTCAAGGATCAACGAGGTAACCTTTGGTCGATTAGTACGTGATTATCGTAATCTCCGGCACAAAAAACCCTCGGACGGTGAAAACTATCACCGTCAAGTATATTGATACTCAAAGATCGTTACAAGTATTGTGGAGTTAATGATCAAGAATACAAGATAAACTAGTGAGTAGAGACAATGTTTGCTTCTGCTCTAGTGTGTGTGATAGTACATGTGTTTTTCCTACTCGATCATAGCTCAATTAAATAAGAAAATAACAACAACAATATCTCCTAACAAACCGGAAGTCTTCCACTAGCCACTCCCATGACTTTGACCACGTGCCAATAGCCGTTCAGTAGCGAGATAAGCGGAAGAACGAGTCTCGGAGCTGTTGTTGATAATTAAACATCAATCTTCACATGAATTCGTCCACTAATAGCTACATTGAATTAGGATCCTGGATCCACACTCCAGCTAGAGAATACTCCATGAGGATAATTGATGCCAGTACGTCTTAGAATTGTTATACCTGTCTAACACATCACCATACTAAACGCAATAATTAGTAAACAAATAATACCGAGGATCGTCGATCCTTTATACCCTGATACATATTTCAAGGATAATCTATCCATAAGATAGTTAAGGATTAAAGATCCTCAGCATAAAATTCATGCCCTAACACTTATCAGAACCTGAAACTTTGTGATATGAAACTTTAAATAAAAACGAACATAATTCCGCTGGAATCAATCCAAACGGATGAGTAGAACTCTAGTTATGTTGAATTAAACGTTTAAGCGAGCTAGTACTGACCAGAATCCGAACAGCGAGTCGGATGTCGGGTTTTGGTCAGTAGCCTTAAAATTTTGTTATGAGAATAAAATTCTCCTGTACCGAACGTTGAATCCGAACAGAAGTATGAGAAAACGTTAAGTCAAACTAGTTGACTATTTTGTTCTTTAACGAGTTTTAAACGATTTGACCAGTCAAAACCCTTCAACCACCAAAATTGATTGAAGGTTACTGACTAGGGAATATATATGAATGATTTCTATGTTTACAACTTACCCGAAAAGTGAAAGAATCAACGGAAACGATGAGTCAAAGGTCCATACGTATGCAGAGTCAACCGGTTACGAACTTATCTTCAACCAATAAGCAAAAGCCGAAGAGTTTGAGGAGGGTCAGATGAGGGTGACAGCTGAGAGTAGTTTTTAGGGTTTAGGGATGATTTGTGGTAGAGAAATAATGATATGTTTATATAGGATACACTAAATCGATCTAAATATGGTAACTTACTCGTTTAAGAACCGAATGGGTCTTTAATGATTAAATCAATGTTATAAGCTGTAAATTTCGTTCTTGATCAAGGTTTTAGGTACATGGACATGTATTTTAGTTGTATTAGTTTTCTTGGAGCTTAATTCACCCGATTTATGCTTAAAATAAGTAATTTGCATGCTAAAAACGAATTAGGAAACAAAATGATCAATTAATAACAAAATCAAACCAATTAATAATAAAAATTCGTTTTTAATATTTAAGGTAATAAAATGGACATGTTATAATATTATATAACTTATCTTGGGGCATAAGTTTCGAGATTTGGGTCAAAAATAGTCCCAGTACTTTTATAAATGCGATTTTTAGCCGTTTTAACTGATTTTAAGGGTTTTTAAGAACTATTTGGCATAAATGAAAATTATGAAATTAAAGACCTTATTGTTAACTTTTTGGTTGTAAAACTTAAGTATTTTCATTTGTACATTATTATACAAGTTCTTGGATATTTGGGCATGTGGACACCATCTATGAACTTATTGTGAGATAGAAACCGAACCAAACCGAACTAAACCGATTTTTACTCGCTTAAGACACACAAGTGTGTTTTAATTATCAAGACTTGTATATTTCTTTAAAAATAGTTTACAAACATATTTTAATTATTTTCTCAAGTACTTAGAAATGTTGGATCCAACTTAATCTCATAACAAAGTTTGGACCGACAAAACCGAACAATCGCTTAATATGCGTTGTTTAGTTCTAAACTAATAGAACTACATACTAGGTTAAGTATTATTAAGTTTTATTGAGTTATCTCATAACATTCATTATTTTGGAAAGTTGACTTCAGTTTGACCAATTATCAAGACCTGAACCAACAACCCGAAACACTCGTTAAAACCCGTTTTAGTATCTTTTTTCCAAAGGGACTTGCATTCTTGCATTTTTACCCACCTTATTACTTAACATAGGTTGAGTCAATATTAAGGTTAGATACTTTAACCCGGTTTCGAGCAAACTTACATTTTTAAAGGGTTACTATTATAAATTCGTAAATATTTACATTTTAAACCTTAAAATTTAAATTGTTGCATTTCTTATAATTTATTTCATTTAAAGACTTCCTAGACAACCTATAAAATACAAGACTTCCTTTCACCTAAACTTTGCCCGTTAAACCTCATCCTTCCGGTTACCCGTTATTTTACCGATCAAGTTTATAACTAGAATGTGAGTACTTTAATACTCCGTTTTCCATGTTTTGTTTTGGGGGTGACATTTCATACTTATTCAAACTAAATGCTTTATACTTGAGTCTTAAACCACAAACGTTATTGTATACTTTACTAAAATAATAGCTCGATTTGGTGTTCTATGATTATATGCTTATGTGTTTATCGCTTTTGGTTGGTGGAATTATAAAATCCTAGTCTATTTGGCAACCCCTTATAGCAAGGTGTCGTTAACGTAATGCAATTAACGATAGCTGTAAAATCCTAGACTATTTGGCATCCCCTTATAGCTAGGTGTCGTTAACGTAATTCTATTAGCGATTTTATCTTTTTTATCCAAGTTACTGCTTTTATTTATTGTTTCGTATACGAGTTTGTGGCTTTACCTTACTATAAACTATATGCTCAAACTTATGAATTGCTCACCAACCTTTGTGTTGATAAACTTTATTTTATGAAATGTTACAGTTTGACTTTGGTTGACTCGAGAACTTGACGAAAAACGTTATCAAGACTATTAGGATATTAGCAAAACGAACAATATATATATGTATATATATATATATATATTTGTGTACTTGTATTCAATTTGTTTTGTATGAACAAGTTATGTGATTGTTTATTGATTTATGAAATAAATGAGTTGATTAAATATTGTCACTTTAATAGTGTCTTGTGTTTTGGGCAATCCATTGCATCCCGGCATGTTCCGCCGCCTTTGGTCGGGGTGTGACAGATTGGTATCAGAGCCACAAGACTATAGGATAGGTGGTTAGACGTAACGACCAAGTATAATTTTTGCTTTAGGGTCCTTATACGTGTTGTCTATACGTGTTTACCCTACCCGATTGTTCTTTGCACTTGTTTATTTATATACTTATTTATTTCATAAAGTCGTAAATATACACAAACACTCAAGACATTCTAAGGTATCCTTACCTTACTTTTGTTTAATTTTATATATACATATACACACATTCTCATAATAATCTAAGGTATCTTTACCGTATGAGATGGCCACTTTAAGTTGTCGAATGCGAGCGTTCTGGTCGCCATCCTAATTTTCGGTGTTGAAACAATAGAACCACGGTGGTTCGTGGACTAGTGTTTTGACATGACATTGTATTCCGATTTATTATTTTTGTACAATAGTTATTTGAGTCGAAAACATGAAAAAGACGCAGTGGTACTTGCACATATTTAGACTCTAACAAGATATTTTATAAAAAGGTTTTTAGTGTCGGAATATCAAGTCATTGTGGTTCATGCACGATTTTTCCGCCTTTAAATCTTAAGACATTATTTACAAACTTCAAATATTTAAACACTTTTCCTTTTTACTTTGCCAAATAAATTCTCGTCACAAAATTCTCTTTTATATAATTTTTGGCCGTTATGATTCATTCTAATATGTTTTGATTTCACATGATAAAGCTTTTATACAATTTTTCTCATTTTGATTTCACACCGCGATTTAGTTACACCCAAAAAATTCATTTATTACAATCTCTTCCATGAAAGTTAAAAAAAAATAGTAATAATAATATACATATTTTGAAATATTTATAGTGATTAAAATATGCCACCTATTTTAATTAAGATTATTTAAAGACAAAATCTTCATTATATTAATTCCGTCATATAAAAAAAGGTTTTATGATAAGTTCTATCTTAAGTTTTCAAGTAAATCTCCTATTATATGAACTTTAAACTATCTTTAAAGTCCTTGTACAAACATTTTATAAAATTTTATTTTCATAACGATTCCGCCTATTTTGAACGATCATTTCACAATATTGTTTAATTAAACTCTCACGACATTTTAATTATACTACATTATACAATACACATAGTAGGATTTTCATTTCTTAACTCTATTCTCATAACAACCTCCATCATGCATTTTTTTCGGTTCATTATAACTTTTCACCAACAAAACTTGCCTCTTACGATACAACTCGTTTTAAATTTCTTATGGTGGTTTCGCCTTGATTTTTCAAGAAATTTACAAACTTATAAGCTTGTAATTTTCTTGAAATCCTTATGCAAAACTTCATAGAAAATCTATTTTAAAGACAAAAAAAATTGTTTATGACGATTTTTAGATTCACAATGCCGGTCATTTTAACTCACCGTGGTATTTTCGTGATACGTTATTAAATAACGAACTTGGTAAAATTTTCATTACGCAAATTTCTATACTCAAAACAAGCTTTCATCATTCACATTGATGCCTCTTAACAAATTTCGACATATAAATTCACTTATTCTTTTTATATTTATTTTCTCATGTGCAAGGAATTTTGTTTTGACCTTTATAAAACTTATTTTTCTTCCTCATAACAATCGACACTTATTTATTTATTTTTTTTACAATAAACTTCAAAATGTAAACTCTATTAACCTAGTTTCCCATGATATTTTCCACTACTTAATTTTAAGCATTTCAAGAAAACGAATACATTACACGGGCTTGTTTGATTTAAAATTTCCTTCAAAAAAATATATTCAACTTAAGTCAACCCGACGTGCCGTAACAACACTCGTTTTAATGGAAACTTTCTTCTCTTTTTGCAAGAATTTCGTTATGAATTCACAAGCTTAAATTTTAATATTTTATTCTATATATATTAACTTGAAACTTTATTTATCAAAAGTTTCATGAATGTTTCAACATTAAATGATATTTTTAATTTAAAAAAATTGTTATTAGCCAAACATTTTCCCTAAATGCAACTACAAGTTTCCAAACACTCCTATTCCAACTCCAACTTGCACCTTAAATCAAACCATCCATCCACTTCCAAAAGTTTCCCCCACACTCAAATTTTCCTCGACATGAACGAAACCCAACCTACCAAAACTATACTCTCACCTACTCAAACTCCATGCAAGTCCAAGATGTACAAAATCAACCCGACAAAAAGCCTTAAATACTTATACTTTAACGTCATGAAAACCTATCAACTCACCATACTAATACTCCAAAGACACCGATAAACACACACACAAATGCCTTGAACGTATACAAACCTAAGCTTACCCAACTATGACTCAATCTTTCGACCTATACTATGTCAAAGCACAAACCGTGTCGCCACACCGTTTCCCATCCAACCATAGAGTTTGATATCAAAAAAATTAGCAACCTCAAATACTCCTTTCAAAATACATGTATAAACCGAATCTCAACCCAAACTAGGCAAGATCAAATTTTCCTACCCATCAAGTTAACCCGAGCTCAAATCAGCAAAACCTCATCCAAATAGCCCAACCACTACTCATACGAGCCATCTAAGCCTAACCCACTCAAACGACCTAAACTCAACAAACCCATTGATCCAACTCAAGAAACCTTCACTACGCAAGCCAACCTAAACGCTCTCGCTTATCACTAAATTTCCAAACCATTCACCGTACGAAGCCTAAAACCCGTCCCAACACACGCGAGTTACATTTTTCCTTAAATTTATATATATATATATATATATATATATATATATACACAACTAGTTTTCTTATAACAACCTCATGTGTTCAGATAATCACTTATAGATTATAAACTCTTTCAAGATTAACGATTTACATGTTATGTCCATATTTTATAGATCATCTTTGTAAAATGTAATATTGTCATGACAACAAAATTCCATTATGAGGATTTGTTTTCAAAGAGATTATTAAACGATTATATGCATGTTTTCATGGATTTAAATATTGTCACCTAAGGTGATAAATCTCTTAATAACTTTATAAATACGAGGTCTCATTTTGATTGTTGAATGCGAGATTTATTCAATAACAAATTACAACTCTCCTTATTTTTGCATAAACTCAATGATCATGGCTTTACAAATCTTTTTGGGATGCTTTTATAAATACTTTATATACTAGATATTGTGACACAAATTTTCGTTTGACAACGATTTATGCGAATTATTACCTCATATTATCGCAAGCATCATTACTTTTGTATACAAATTCCTTTAACAATTTGGCTTACAAGATTTACTTTCGATAATGAGCAAAACGTTTCTCTAGCTACGCGTTACCACGGGGCTATTTTATTATTATATTCATTTTTCTTGAAAACGAATGAACAACTTTACTTAAAGACTTCATTTTTCAATTTCATTCTACATGACACGCTACTTATATATTTCATCGTTTATTCGAGTCTCATTGATTTTTACTATTTATTTTCATTTGATGAGATGTTTCGATGACAATATTATGCTCATGAGATTTCATTTTGATGTTTTGATTATGACCAAATTCAAGTTATTCAATAACAATTTGTGTAATACTTTCAAAACCTCAATTTCGCTAAAAAAAATTTCGTTTATCTTTTAAATGATAATTTTTCATGACTATGTTTTTCATATTTGAGCATTTATGCAAAACATGATTCTATGCATTATTCTACATCATTTCATTTAATCTACTAAGCGGCCTATGTGTGGTTGTCCGCAAGTTTTGGCGCTAATAGAAACCGTTACTATGATGACGATTATATAAATGGTTTCACAATAGTGGTCGTATTCACGTGTTATCACATTTCATCGATTTCTTTGGTTGATAATCAAATTCTATTTATCTTAAGTTTGATACATGTATGCGTCAACCCAAGGAACTCACCTCTTTTCTCACATTATTACATTTCACGAAATCATATTCTCAACTGCTTATAACCTCGAGTTTGTTCACGTATGAAACTCATCGTACGAGGTTATTGTTAATTGTATAGTTGTTTATTCCATCTTTATGTGTTCATTTATTGGGTTTCTCAGTTTTCACTTGTCGAATTTTCGTTTTCATTTATTGGATTTTTTTCATTTCCATTTATCGGAGTCCTCATTAGCGGGTTTCATTTATCGATTTTATTTAGTACCTCGATTTATAGACATTGACATTTGTCTTGATGACTTTAACTTCAAATCTTATTTCATATTGGTTACCCTAAAATATTTTTTTATTTACTCGATCGTCTTTTCTTATTTGAACCGAATTTTTATTTTCACCTTGATTGGTAGCTTCGGATTTTGTTGCTTCAATTATGTACCCCATTTTTTCTACTTATTTAAAGGTCAACCCCAAAAAAAATTTCAACCGTTAGTATTATTTTATCAATAATTTGTAAAATTCAACAGCTTTATGTATGTTTCCATTATTTAAATATTTCAAAATAAAATATGTCTCATAAACCACGCAATTGAACGAACCATGTGGACCATACGACGATCTAAATAACTATGGGTGCACACTTAATTATCGAAATCCCCGTATGGAAGCCATAGTAAGTGCACTTATGTGCGATAACCCAGACCCGAGTATGATAGAGGAAAAACGGTAGAAATGCGAGTTATGATAAGGGCATGGTGGATATGCTTATGGTACATCCTATATATAAGTGTCTTTATTATGTTTCTCATTTGTGACGTTTTTCGAGTCATGCAAGAAATTGACGTTATTCTTAAAAAAAAAAATTCATGCAATTATTTTACTAAAAGCAATATTCGTTAGTAATTATTTTTTTTAAGTTTATTTTAATTTCGGGACGAAATTTTCAAAAAGTTGGGAATACTGTGACATTCGTCAATTTTGGGTCCGTTTCGTTTCCGTTATTATATTCATTTTCTTATAAACCGACCCGTTTTGTAAACCAAAACCCTCGAGATAATCAAAATGGTGGTTTTTATGTTACATTATTGTTTCACACTTGTTGGGTCTTGCAAACATTCCTTCCGGTCCTTAAAACGCGTAAAATCACTTAAAACGAACCTCGGGGGGCCATTTCTGCCACTTTTGAAAATTGGGAAAAGCTGATGACCAACCTCATCGTGCTACGCGATGGGGGATGCTACCTATGGTCGCGTATCGCGATCTGCACAGCTGCAGCAGCTCGTTTGTATGTTTGTTTGTGACTTGTTTTAATCCATTTTTCATGAAAACTCTTGTGTCTCACACCCATATTTGACCACCAACATTACCCTATATATACACCACCATTTCCCTTCATTTTCCCCTGCTACAACTCCAAAAACTCTCTCAAACATCAAAGATCCAAGGTTGTTTATTTATGTGTTCTTGAATGCTTGACTTCCAAAAGTCAAACTGAGTTTAATCTTTCATTCTAATTAGCTTATGCAGTCTTATTAATACTTGTTTATGGTGGCACAACATATATATAATATACACCCCTTGTTAACTTTGGTAGTTACTCTCCGGTCTCGATCGGTGAGGTTTCGGACCTAATAAGGCAAGGCTTCATGGAGGACTTCGTGTTCTTGATATAAATATATATATATATATATATGTATGTATGTATGTATATATATATACTTATGTAACTTGTTTATACATACTAACCATGCTTAACTTCTGCTCATTTTTGTTTATTTACAAGTTCCATGGTTATGGGTTCTAAAAGTATATGCTTCGGTTTAACCGTAAATAGCTCTAGACCGTAAACCGAACTTACTTACTAGTTTTTGTTAAATGCTTGTTTAAACATGTTTAATGTTAGATCTCAGTTTATAAAATCATTTTTTTTTAATTTCTATGGTTATGGGTTTGTAGATTCTAACCTCGGTCTTAACCCGAAACTAGATCCGAACCGAAACCGAACTTTTGTTTAAAGACTTTATTGTTAACTTTTTGGTTGTAAAAACTTAAGTATTTTCATTTGTACATTATTATACAATTTCTTGGATATTTGGGCATGTGGAAACCATCTGTGAACTTATTGTGAGATAGAGTCCGAACCAAACTGAACTTTTATTTAAAGACCTTATTGTTAAATTTTTGGTTGTAAAACTTAAGTATTCTCATTTGTACATTATTATACAAGTTCTTGGATATTTGGGCATGTGGAAACCATCTATGAACTTATTGTGAGATGGAAACCGAACCAAACGAAACTAAACCGATTTTTACTCGCTTAAGACACACAAGTGTGTTTTAATTATCAAGACTTGTGTATTTCTTTAAAAATAGTTTACAAACTGATTTTAATTATTTTCTTAAGTACTTGAAATGGATCCAACTTGATCTCATAAAAAAGTTTGGACCGACAAAACCGAACACTCGCTTAACGTGCGTTGTTAGTTCTAAACTAATAGAACTACATACTAGGTTAAGTATTATTAAGTTTTACTGAGTTATCTCATAACATTCATTATTTTGGAAAGTTGACTTCGGTTTGACCAATTATCAAGACCTGAACCAACAACCCGAAACACTCGTTAAACCCTGTTTTAGTATCTTTATTCCAAAGGGACTTGCATTCTTGCATTTTTACCCATCTTATTACTTAACATAGGTTGAGTAAATATTAAGGTTAGATATTTTAACCCGGTTTCGAGCAAACTTACATTTTTAAAGGGTTATTATTATAAATTAGTAAATATTTACATTTTAAACCTTAAACCTTAAATTGTTGCATTTCTTATCATTTATTTCATTTAAATACTTCATAGACAACCTTTCAAATACAAGACTTTCTTTCACCTAAACTTTGCCCGTTAAACCTCATACTTTCGTTTACCCGTTATTTTACCGATCAAGTTTATAACTTGAATGTGAGTGCTTTCATACCCCGTTTTCCATCTTTTGTTTTAGGGGTGACATTTCATACTTATTCAAACTAAATGTTTTATACTTAAGTCTTAAACCACAAACGTTATTGTATACTTTACTTAAATAATTGCTTGATTTGGTGTTCTATGATTATATGCTTATGTGTTTATCGCTTTTGGTTGGTGGAACTATAAAATCCTAGTCTATTTGGCAACCCTTATAGCAAGGTGTCGTTAACTTAATGCAATTAACGATAACTATAAAATCCTAGACTATTTGGCAAACCCTTATAGCTAGGTGTCGCTAACGTAATTCTATTAGCGATTTTATATTTTTTATCCAAGTTATTGCTTTTATTTATTGTTTCGTATACGAGTTTTGTGGCTTTTCCTTACTGTATACTATATGCCCAAACTTATGAATTGTTCACCAACCTTTGTGTTGATAAACTTTATTTTATGAAATGTTACAGGTTTGTCTTTGGTTGACTCGAGAACTTGACGAAAAACATTATCAAGACTATTAGGATATTAGCAAAACAAACAAGTTATGTGATTGTTTGTTTACTTGTATTCAAGACTATGTGATTGTTTATTGATTTATGAAATAAATGATATGATTAAATATTGTCACTTTAACAGTGTCTTGTGTTTTGGGCAATCTGTTGCATCCCGGCATGTTACGCCGCCTTTGGTCAGGGTGTGACATATACATAAATAGGTTTGTATATATAATTGAATGGTGTTTCTTGATTAAGATATGATTATTAAACTTAACCTTGAAATCGTTTATCTTTGTTTGTGAATGAAAAAACTCTGTTTTTATGTGACGTTTGATATAGCATGATTTGGCTTAACAGGTTATAAAACGTTGGTGAGTTTCTCCAGGTAAGTAAACGGGTCCCTCGGTGGATTGGATTGGTACGAATTACTTTTCCTTAGGCAAGAAACTCACTACTAGTGATATCCCCCTTACAGTTTACTACATGCCCGTCAAAATATATCTTTTGTTAACATTACTTCATCAAGAAGTAACGTTTATGAATACTTGTTTGTGAATGTTTATAAAATATTTTCAAGGTTAAAGGCCATAGCCTCGATTGATGTTTAAGCTATTATTTGAATATTCTTAAACGTAACTCCTACCTTAGTACAGATACTCGGAATGGTAATACTAAAAAAAGAGTAAACTTGACAGGTGGGGTCTTGATCTAACTCGCTTATGTGATTGATAATTTGATTACGACTTTGTAAACTTGCACGAACTTCGATAAACAGATCATCGGCTCGTTACGGCAATCAGGCACTCTTTCCTATGCAATGTGTGTGTGAAATGAATGTGTTTTGGGATGAATGAGGTTCAATGCCCATCACCCCATTTTAACGGCGGATTCTGCAACCCATCGCGATACGCGCTGGGTTTTCTTTACCCCGTGGCGTATCGCGACGCCGCAATATTACGCCGCCTTTTCCACGTTGTGACACGTGGCCTATCATATTGCGCCACGTGTTGACATGTGATTGGACACGTGTCCGGTTACTTAACGTGGACATCGCACTACGCGATGGTCCTATCGGGTGAGCCATCGCATATCGCTACGCCACCTAAAACTGGGACTGTGTGCAAGTCCATCGCTATACGCGATGGGCCTTATGGTTCCCCCGTCGCGTATCGCGATGTGTCAATATTTCAGAATTTTCATTTTAGTCCCTAGACTTGTAAGCCCCGTTACCGGTAGCCCTACTTTGTATGTTGGATTTACTCATGAACGCAGTTCTAAATATCAGAGTTAATAAAAACTTTCGCGGAATAATAAAACTTCAACCATAACATTTTACATAACCATCAAATCATGTCTTATAAAACATTCGTAGTCAATTAAAACAAAACATAGTCTTTAAAACATCACAACATTTCTCCAAGATGCCAGTATCTTCGATTCCATGCCATGTGTCTTCAGTCACGCGAACTGCCTCAACCTATTTGCCTGCGTGCATACTAAAAGTCAGCTACGCTGAGTGAGTTCTAATTAATCACATAACTTACTTTTCATACACATATACGTGCCCGAAGGTACGCATTACATACATATCAAGATCAGCATTCGTCCATAAACATTCATATCTAACCATACATTATAAAGGGCGTTTCACCCTACATACCTCGGATATTATTAGGGTCCAGTACCCTCCATCCTCGGATATTATTAGGGTCCGGTCACCCTTCATCCTCGGATATTATTAGGGTCCGGTCACCCTTCATCCTCAGATATTATTAGAGTCCGGTCACCCTTCATCCTCGGATATTATTAGGGTCCGGTACCCTTCATCCTCGGATATTATTAAGGTCCGGTACCCTTTCTTCCATAGCTTCATACTATACCTGTCCTTAAATACTTTTCCTGACAATACGTGCAATCTCCGAAGAGCGTTCACGTACCATCAACATATCATACGTACATTATACATACATCATAAATATTCATACATGCATCTTATCTTACATCATACATATCAATCACGTCTTTAGCTACCACCTGATGGTACATGCAATATCCGAAGATCGTTCACGCACCGTCAAGCAATCATCATACATAAATCGTACAAGGCATACACTTACCACTTAAGGTAAGTGTATTAACTATCACATCGAGTATGCACACAGCCCCGAAAACATAACAAGGAAGTGGGGCTATAAACTCACCTCAATGCGGTTGCGTTCACCGTTTATGGTTATTCCCTTCTTGAGCTGTGAACGACTAACTGTATAATAATTATACGTTTCACTAAACTATCACTACACATATCGCCTTTCTAGTTTAATTATTACCCTCAACGAATGGGGGTCCGGGGGCAGCGCCCCTGGCAGCGGTGTTCTAGGGGCGGCAGCCCCTAGCGGGGTCCAAGGGGCAGAGCCCCTGGCTGGGGTTAAGCTGCCAGGTCAGCTTGGAAAAATTTTTTATTTATATTAACTGTCTTAACACATTTCCCATTAGGATTTTGAATCATTAAATAATTTGCTACTTGAAAGTTCAAGGGCTTCTTTGTAATTAAATCCTTATTTTCTAAGTCCGGGGACCAATCTGTAATTTTGTTAAACATCTGGTTCGTTACTTGGATCTTAACGAATTGTGTTATCTTAACGAACTGATCCGTGCAGCGAATTGAACCCTTTAACGAACTTGTTATTAAGCGAACTGGATCCTATAACGAATCAGTTCATAGCGAACCAGTCCACATAGCGAATCAGTACAGGTAACGAATTGGACCTTCTAATTCGTTGTTTCCTTAACGAATGACTATAACGAATTGGGGGTTAATTCGTTATCTTCTCCTTAACGAATCTGGACGCGAACTAAGGCCAGTTCGTTATTCTTTCCTCAGCGAATCAACTTAACGAATTGAACACGAACTGTAGCTAGTTCGTTATGTTCCCATAGACGAACCAGCTAGTGAATCACCTTTAATTCGTTAAATCCCCGTAGCAAACTAGGGTTAGGTCAGGGAATGTCAGAACATTCCCTGACATCCTCGTATTAACTTTTCCGGCGCCGCCGCCGGAAAACCGTGAACACGTCGGAAAAACAAGTTTTAACTCGTTTTTCACCGTTTTTTTTTCCCATTCGATCCAGATCTGAGCTAGGGTGACCCCTAAGCTCATCATAGGTTCGGATTATACCCGATTCCACCCGAATCTCGTGACTTAAACGGTTTAACGGTGTTGGCTCGTCGTTTCGTGACTATATCTAACGGGTTTAAGCTCATACAATAATAAACTATCATTACCTCGGGTCGGTGCTCGGATTCTTTCTTGGTTTCGGCTAGAGAGAGACTAAAGAGAAAGAGAGCTTAAGTGTGTGTTTTGAATGGTGTATGGAATATGTGTAAATGAGGAATTTAGTGGTGTTTATGGTTTATATATTTAGGGATCATGGGCTTAAGCCCATGTTCTCTCCTTCTTTCTTTTCATAACCCAAGTCCATAACCCATATCCATTCACCCAACACTAGCCCAACTCATATTCTAATCATCTAAACCGATAACGACCCACTATCAAATAAACGAAATTTATTTTATCATTATAACCAAAAGCAGGATGTTACAAGACTTATAAAAGTTAGTATATTTGGTTAAATTCTTATAGGGTTATTTACGCGGTATTACAATTATGTTAGTTTTTGTATGATAATATGATGTTTATGTTTTAATATTATATGATTATGATATGTTTGGTTTTTTGGATGATTATGTCAGTTTTTGTATGATAATTTGATGTTTATGTAATAATATTGAATGATTATGTTTTGTTAGCTTTAGTAAATTAATTAATGTTTATTTTATGGTATTTGCTATCTACCAGTTTCGGTTTTGGGTGACTTCGATTATGTTATAATAATAGTTACGCTTCTACTTGTATCCATGTAACGGTTTATTTTCACAATACGATAGTTTAAACAGATTATTCCAGAAAGAAATTTAGAATGGTTAGTTTTTACTAGAACTCTTAAAAATAGGATAAACAATTTTTAAAATAACACACAGTAGTCGGCTTGATGAAATAACACACAGTAGCTAACCTTCTTAGCTCAAAGGTTAGAGCATTTCATTTGTAATGCGATGGCCATCGGTTCGATTTCGATAGTCGGCTTTTCTCTATTTGTTTTATTCGATGTTTTATATGATACATGATTGATAATGCATCTTTGCAATCAAAGAATATTGAAAAAATAAATAAAATAAAATGTCTTCCTCTTGTCGCAAAAGCCGTTGATTTATTATGTTATTATGTTATAGGAATATCCAACTGTCTCACGAAAAGAGTCATTTTCTTTTGCTAATATAGAATAGAAAGATATTTATATTTATCTAACTCATCTCATTATTCTTAAAACTTCAGTCAATTTGGCTTTATCTTTATTTAGAGTTTGGTTCATTTTTAGTTTAGGTTTGTTATGTAAAATGAATTTTCATCAATAAGAATGAACAATTAAATAGAAATAAGGAGTCTTTATGCCGCGTTACCGAGGTCCCCGTTTAAAAAAAATACGTCGCCTGGGGGCTTTACCAAGGCTAACTAATAAAAGGACGAGAGCTGGAAGTGATCATAGAAACCAATCGCGTTCCGAGAAATTTTCTCAATATCGTATTTGCTTAGAAGAAAAACAAAAATTGTGTTTTCATTATGGTCTTACAGAACGACAAGTACTTAAATACGTTCGTATCGCCGGAAAGTCAAAGGGGTCAACAGGTCAGGTTTTACTACAGTTACTTGAAATGCGTCTGGATAACATCCTTTTTCGGTTGGGTATGGCTCCGACTATTCTGGGAGCTCGCCAATTAGTTAACCACATACATATTTTAGTTAACGGTCGTATAGTAGATATACCAAGTTATCGCTGCAAACCCCGAGATACTATTGCAGCGAGAGATGAACAGAAATCTAGAGCTCTAATTCAAAATTCTCTGGACTCATCCCCTCCTCGGGAATTGCCAAACCATTTGACTCTTCAACCATACCAATATAAAGGATTAGTCAATCAAATAATAGATAATAAATGGGATAAATGAATTGCTAGTTGTAGAATATTATTCTCATCAGACTTCAACCTTAAAAAAAAAGAAAATAAAAACGAATAAGAATAAGGGTTCGACCCATTTTGCTCCCTTTCAGCGAAGTAAATTAACGTAAGATTAAGATAAATAAGGGTTTGATCCGGATTTTTCTTCCATTTAGGTGTCATAGACCGAGAGGGATATTTTCATTCCTTGTCTACTCTTTTCTTTAACAGTATTTTTCGTACCACAACCATTAGGAATAGAGAATCTATTAGGGAATCCATATCAAAGAAAGGTCTAACTGTTGGAATAGTTGTATCCATTGATATTTGATCTATTGTGGTTAGTAAGATCGGTAAATTAGGTGAAGATATGGAAAGAGAGGGATTCGAACCCTCGGTAAGCAAAAGCCTACATAGCGATTCCAATGCTACGCTTTCAACCACTCAGCCATCTCTCCAACATAATGATTATGACCACAAAACCGAAAATAGAGTGAATAATGAATCACTCATATTTGATTATTGGGTAGGTACAACCAATCAATTCTAACTAGGAAGCGATAAAAATAGAAAATTTTTCATCATAATCATAATAAAATATCATAATAAAAGCAGGATTTTTCCTTCTAGTATGGGAGATAAAGATAAAATTGTTTTATTACAAAAACTAAAAAAAAATCTATTTCTATTCATGAAAAATTCTATTTCTATTCATGTTTGCAAAAACAATGTTTTCTTCTTTTTTTGATTCTATTATACTATACCGACATGATTAAATCAATAAATTAGAAATTAGAATGAACTGACTGAGCGAGGGGTCTATATTTTATGGTTAATGGATATCTTTAGATCATGATTCTATCTATTTAGACTATGACTCCATATCAGAAGAATTCTCAAATTGCTTTATAGGCCAATTTTAGAGTTATAAAAAAACCTGTATCCTATCTATCTATTTTATTAAAAATACAAATAGATAAAGAATTTTTATATAGTTGATTGTATATTGTATACACATAAATATACAACACAAAAAATGGGCGGCTATTCTATTTTCATCATACAATGATTCTTTTTCTTCTTTGTATCATAATTCAATCAACTGAGTTTATTCTAAGCTGTAACCTCATTCACATAAGAATAGTTTCTTTCTTTGGTAGACTATTCTAGTAAAGTAAGGTGGAATCGAATCCGGGTCCCATATTGATTTCTTAGTTCTTATCAATTATTTTTTTGAATATTGAAATTTTTAAAATCGAATAGACGGACCATTTTTTCCTTTTTTTTTCATGAGAATGAATATGTTTTTATGTTATTTCGTACTGTAGAATTCTTTTCCATGGGGGGATCCTTTTCCCGCGAGAAGTAATGAGAACAATAATAGAATGGATTGCTACCTATGTCTAGATCGCGGATAAATGGAAATTTTATTGATAAAACCTTTTCAATTGTAGCCAATATCTTATTACCAATAATTCCGACAACCTCAGAAGAAAAAGAGGCATTTACCTATTACAGAGATGGTGCGATTTGCTTTTTTTTTTTATTACTCTCAGTCTTACGAGAAATACACACGATTCGTGATCGGTAAAAAAAGAAAATAAAAAAAAATCTACGCTTGTTGAAGGTAAAGTTTGGAAAAAAATAGAATAGTTCCTTATGTCGTGTATCCTCGATTAATGCAGCCTCAGATGCTATGTTTCAATTATCGATTCAAGTATTGAGCAAAAGGTTATACCTATGGTTTGGTCTCAACTCCGTCTCAATCACTAGTTTATCCTCATCTATATGATAGATTGGTCTCAACTCAGGAGGAAGAACTGGTAATAGACACAAAACCATCCATTTTGGTTCTATATTTGTTCGAATAAAATGCTTAGCCAATTTCATGCGTCTAAGCAAAAAATCTTTTCTTCTTCCATTTCTATCTTCCTATTCATTCCCTTTGGGTTCCTCTTCCTCCAATTCTTTCCATTCTACCAATGAATAATCTATAACCATTCGTAAATCTAGATTTGCTAATTGTTGTCTGATAACACCCCCCCCCCCCCCCGGTTGACATCTCTTGCTTTCGAAATGTATCGAAGCTCCGGTAGTAAAAAAATAGGGATCCTGTATTTCCAAGGTTGAATTTCATATTCCAATAAACCTCGTAATCGTAAAAAAATGGGTTTTTTTTATCTATAGGCCTAGCAAAATAAAAATTGGGATAGGATCCCCCTTTCTCAAAATCGGACGTGAAAGTTTCTTTTCATCCGGCTAGAGTAGGTCAAATAAAGAAAAAAAGAAAAAGAAAGGAGTTCTCACTTTCATATTCTAGAAAACTCCAAAAAGATCTACTCCTTACTCAAGTTTTCAGTGAAGATCAAGCAAAACTTTATTGTTTCTGTCTTCCTTATTCTTTTTATTTAGCTTTTATGAATTCTTTATTCAATTATGACATAAATGAAATGTGAAATTCTTGAGTAGTCTACTTCCTCTCGAATGATGAATCCTGTAATTCTTAATTAAAGAGAGTACCTTGAAATTCATAAGGAATTTACATGTCTATTTACTGTTTCATTCGATCGTTTAGGTCCCGACTTCACCTCAACGGTTAGGCCGCGATGCCCTTAAAGTCTATATGTGATAGATAAACTCTTGTAACCATGACACATTTTCTATTTGCTTACTTGAACATAACTTCTTTTTAAAAAAAGAAATTGTTTAGTTCCACAAAAGAAAAATCTTTTTTTTACGAGGTATAACTATAAATTCTATGAAATCGACCATAGGTCAATTTCCTTTTTGGGGAGTGTCTTGAATACATCCCTAATTCTGAGCTTCATGTTACTTCTACCAAGAAACATGTCAGGTAAGGGCATCCCGATTGGATTAAATGGGATGACAGTTCCTCATTTCGAATCTGTAAAATCAGAATTTCGATCAAATCACACACCGCAATATACTAGTTCTTCTAATTCGTTAAAGAGGTTTATTTAAAAGATTCACAGTATAACTAGGAAGATGTTTCATATACCACACGTGCATTGCCGGGTATGCGAGTTTGATGTAGCCCATTTGATATCTTCGTATCCGAGAATCAATAAACTCGACTCCGCATTGTTCACAAAATCGCGGGTCTTCCTTTTCATCTCCGATTACTCGATAATTTTCACAAGCACAAATTCCACTTTTGATAGGCCCAAAAATTCTTTCACAAAATAATCCATCTTTTTCTGGTTTATTGGTTTTGTAATGAAAGGTATAAGGTTTTGTCACCTCTCCAACAATCTCGCCATTAGGCATGATTTTTTTGGACCAAGCACTTATTTGTTGAGGAGAAACTAATCCAATTCGGGGTTGTTGATGTGTATATCGATCGGTCATAGAAGAAAACTTCTGCTTCATTTCAATTAAGCTTCCTTCCTTTTAAGAAGGAAAGTCTTCTCAGATACAAGAAAATGATTCAGTTCCAGAGCTAAAGATCGTAGTTCTCGAACGAACAACCGAAAAGATTCTGGAGCATCTTCAGGAGTCGGTATTCTTCCTCCAAAGTTTATAGTACCAAGTACTTCTTGGCGAGCTCTCATATGATCAGATTTATAAGTAAACATCTCTTGTAAAATATAAGCAACACCAAACCCCTCTAAAGCCCAAACCTCCATTTCTTCTACTCGTTGCCCCCTTTCTTGGCCCTTCCTTTAAGGGGTTGTTGTGTAAGACGTGAATAACTCCCACTGGAACGCCTGTGGATTTTATCAACTTGATGAATTAATTTCAAGATATAACAGGTTGTTCAAAAGGCTCCCCCGTTCTTCCATCAAATATTCTGCTTTTTCCTGACGACTCGGGTTCAGATATCCATGGATTCGCTGTTTGCTTACTGGCTTCATATAATTCAGGAAACACCAATTTTCTCGAAGCTTCTTGTTCATATTTCTCATCAAAATGCGCTATTCGATAATGTCTGTCTAGCAAATCCCCCGCTAACCCGAGTGAAGATTCAAAAATTTGTCCTACATTCATTCACGAAGGTACTCCTAATGGATTGAAGACCATATCAACAGCTCTTCCATCTAGGGATGGCAATGGGTCGGGTTTAGGTATTCCCAAACCCATATCCGGTTATGAAAGTCCATCCCAAACCTGTCCCAAACCCGTCGGGTTTTAATCGGGTAATTATCCGTCGGGTTTCGGGTTTTCCCATCGGGTTTCGGGTTTTCAATCGGGTTTTGTTAAAAGACCCGTTGGGTATACTCGGCCTAAAACCCATCGGGTTTTGATAAAATATAACTAATCGATCACAAATAATGATTACCATAAAGATAAAATGTCTCAAATAATTATTTATAAACAAGTTTTAATAGATAATATATTTAAAATATTTAGAGTATACTATATATAAACATAAAAAAAAGTTATGCCGAGTATATAATCGGGTAAATGGGTTAATGTTATCGGGTAATCGGGTCGGGTAATCGGGTATATTACAAATCTCAAACCCGTCCCAAACCCACGAAAATTTTCAACATTAATCTCAAACCTGTCCCAAACCCTAATGGGTCGGGTATTACCCGTCCCAATTATGTCGGGTTTCGGGTATCCCCATCGGGTTCGGGTTTCATTGCCTTCCCTACAGTTCCATCTTGCAAATAAGGCATCATGGTAAAATATGTCTTCCAGCTACTTTATCGCCTACTTTATTTCATATTTCTGTAAAATATATACACGAATACTTTATGTTTTCTCTGTCTCATCTGTCTTAGAACTCTGGACCCATCTCACATCAATAACCCGGCCCCTGCCGCCTATAGGTAGTTTTAGACAAGTTTCTTTTGAAGTATATACCCGCATGCCAAGTATGGTTCGTAACAATCCATCTTCCGGGGCATATGATGATTCTTTCACCATTTGGGCGTTAATTTACCAACTAAAATAACACCTGTTTCCACCCAAGATCCAACCATTACAGTTCCATTTTGTCTAAATTTCGGAATAAATGGACTTCTAAATGCGAGGAATTTCATTGGTAAAAACTCACAGTTTGGACTCCACACTCCAAACCGTTTCCGACGTGCCCAGAGGCCAGAGGCGAATCCGTTCACAGTCCGTAGGACCAACACCATTCGAAGGTGGGCGGCCCACCCCGCCTAGAACAGTTATGTTTGACTGGGCTTACACATTCGCTCACTTACGCTGTCCCCCCTCAGCTAGCCCCCGGCCTTTTGCTCTTCTAACGTAAGCTCCAAGGCTTCACACCAAGTCTTCACTGACATAATATGCATGCTTAAGTAACTAACACACCGTACAAATCTCAAATAGACCATTGAATTTATTCATATATGGGCTTAAAAGGTGGTAAAAAATAACAGAAATCAAAACCCTTTTATTAATCCAAACAGTTTTGAAACAAGATCAAGCATCATTACCATTGCCACCATCTTGGGCTTGATATTCTTAAACCTAAACCAAAAACATAACCAGAAAATTCAATATTATTCAAATTCATACCAAAACACTCGAATTCGGTCCAACATCATGACTAAACAACTTTCTGGGGGTGCCTAGACTTGAACTCCAAGCTCCAACAGCAAAGTATGGTTAGAGATATCGGCCACTGGTCCGGTAAACTGAATAGGACCTGAAAAAAAAATATTTAAAAAATAAGAATTACAACTGGTAAATATTTCATGAAACTTATAATTAAAAGTATTACATACCAGGACTAATATATCTGTTCTGAAGGGCCCACTCTTCTCTCTTTGATGCAAATTTCTTGAATGGTGCCCCTACAATTATTATAAAAGAAAATGTTTATGAAAAATGCTTACATTAAAAGAATAGATATAATAAGTTTAAGAAACTCACCATCAAGTTCAACCATTGCCTTCTTTATCACCGGCTTAAATTTTCCTGTCAAAAACATACAACATATTGAAATCTATATAAATAATTATATAAAAAAACACAAAATGTGAATATTTGTTTTACCGTGTCTCCTCTCAACGTCCATTAACGAAGTCAATGGAGTTCCACCAACTGTCCATTCTGCAACCGGTGCAGCTAAATTCCCGACCTTCATGTACATAACAAGAAAGTTAGTACTAAAATATTCAATTCAAAAATATTATTATTTAAATAATATAACTTAAAGATACAGACTGATGATATTAATCCAGTTTTTCCACTCTGAAGTAGAGCTCCAGCACCATATCCCAACGCATAACAGTATGAAGAATCAAAGTTTGAAGGCAAACCACATCTTCCTTCATATCTAAAACATTAAATAACATCCCAAATTAAACAATCATCATAAATTATTTAATATAAATAAATAAACAAAAAAAACTACCCGAAGAAGTGAGACTGCCCTTTGAATTGTTGTGTATATTGACCCACTTGCTTCCTCTGTTCTAATTCAGCTTCAACCATTTGAATAAGCATTTTCTCGGTTTCTATTTTGGCAACCTAAATGTAAATCTGAATGTTAATATTCCAAATACCCAAAATAATAAAACAAAATAAACTTAGAAGTTATAAACAGTTATAATAACCTGGACATTTCCATGAGGATCTCTTTCAAGCAACAACTGATCTTGAATTGCTGAAGGAAGCAACTCAAAAAGCTGCAAAGATTGAGGAACAAGTTTCTGTTTCCAAACACCACTCTCGTCAACGGTTTCATGAGCCAGAATTTCATTTAATTCAGAAATTAGCTGTTGCACCTGCAAATCCACACAAAAATAACAATTACAAAAGAATATTGATATACAAAAAAAAAGATATATATTTAATTACAATACCTCGGGAATGAAATCAATAAGTCCTTCAGGTATCAATATCACACCATAATTATAACCGAGATCTGCTCGCTTACAAATTACATCTGCTATGTAGTCTGTAACCTTTTTCAGTGTTAGTTTCTTGGAGGCAACCTGCAGTTAGTTATATATAAATAGATAATCATATTTATTACTTTTAATTATATAAAATTATATAGTGTAAGTGCACGAGTGTCGGTACCTCTTCTCCAATAAGAGTGATGTTTGGATGAGTTTGTAAAGCGCATTCCAATGTAATGTGGGAAGCAGCGCGCCCCATGAGCCGTACAACTGCATAAAACCTTTTAATTATCAACCTGACTTGGAACTAAAAGTATTCGTCAAAGCCAAAGGTTGACCAAAGTTAAACAAAATCTAATTTAAGTGAACGTAAAAGGCCAATAAGCTTACAGTGATAATATTTTCCTGTTGAACGAGCATCTATCATAACATTTCCAATCTGTTCAGCATAGATCTGCAAATGTCATAAATAAAAACAACTATGCCATTAGAATTTGTAAATCAAATAAACGATTATATAAAATTAATGATAGCAAATAAACCACCTTGCAAGCAGTGTCAAAGCCAAAACTTGTAGGAACTTCTTTACATTTCAAGTCTCCATCAATGGTCTTTGGGCACCCAATGACCCGGGTCTTCAAATTCTTACTCCTGTAGTGTAGGATATATATATACATCAAAATTCTAGACACAGAGAAGACAAAATAATTCACAAGTGCCAAAATTAACTATGATAAATAATTCACCTAAAGTATTCAGCAAGAAGACACGCATTTGTGTTAGAATCGTCTCCACCAATAACGACAAGCCCATCCAGATCAAGCCTGGTTGCTGTGTCTTCAGCTTGCTTAAACTAGAACCCAATGAACAATAATATAAAATTAAATCTCATTCATAAATATCCATAAATCATATATCGGCAACAACGTAAATATAAAAAATATATATATATAAAACCTGTTCTGGAGTCTCAATCTTATCTCTCCCACTACAGATCATATCGAATCCACCCTGAAGTAATGATTTAAGAGAAAGTTAGCAAATTGCATGAAAAAACGGTAATATAAAACAAATACATGTACCTGGTTTCTGTAAGGATAAATATACTCTGGAGTTAAAACCACATACTTTCCCTTCATGATCCCAGCCGGACCACCATTAAACCCGTATAAAGTGCTTCCTTTGCAGCGTTCTTGCAAGTAATCTACAACAGGGAAAGAAAAGGTTATTAAATATTAAGAGTTTACATATATGTTTATGTTTAATAAAGTGTTTTAATTTTAAAAGAGAGAATCCTAACCAAACATCCCAGATATAACATTGTGTCCTCCCGGAGCTTGTCCTCCAGATAACACCACTCCAATCTTCAAAGCTGAACCTGGTTCATCTGATTCACTCGGCTGCAACAACGCAGACGGCTGTCCAAACAGTGACGGAAAAAGCTTTGCAATCTCATCTACAGAAGTTAAATCCACAAAATAGCATTAAAATACTTGTTTTCTAACAAAAGGGAACACAATCTTAGCACCGTACAAACTTATTTTTCAGATTCCTAGAGCTAGTTCCATAAAAATAAAAAGAAAGCAACAATCCCTGTTTGACCTAGGGATGAAATTAAAAGTTTCTCAATCATAATATTAACCACTTAATAACATCTACGGTTGTTGATCCATCTCATAAACTAAAACACAAGCGCTTATTACTTTACTGTTCAATCTTCAATTCCTCAAATATATATGAAATCAGCGTGTAGATCTAAACCTAATTACAAAGTATAAACAGACGAACTAACTTCAATAATAATACCTGGATTTCCAGCAGCAGAACTAGTAGGACCATCGAGGACTCTAAAGGGCTTCTGGAAGACAGCCGGCAGAGCAAGCGGATGATCGAGACGGCTGTTCTGGACTTCACTGTAGACCGAAGATACACGGCTAGTAGCCGGCGGCTTCACGGCGGCGGCTGATGCTGCGTCAGCGCCGTTTGAAACCAAAGAAGGAGGAGCCATTGAATTGAATAGAAATAGATCGGAAAGAAAGAGAGTAAATCGGCGGTGTGCTTGTTTATGGTGGTTGTTGGGGTTTATATATATATATATATAAAATAATAAAATATATAAAGAGGTTGGAGTTGGTGGAGATGGAAAGAAAGAAAGAAAGAAAGAAAGGGTTAAAGGGTAATTATGTATTGGGAGAATTGGAGTCTCCGCCTCGAAAAACATGGTCCAACAACAAGCCGTCGTAACCTAGATTATTATTATTATTATTATTATTATTATTATTATTATTATTATTTACTGATTGATGATGGTTTTTGATTTTTAATATATTGGACCTTCCCTTCCAAATGAAACCAGAATGAATACCTGTTGACTCTATTCTGTTAGATGACAATAAATCATGGCCGTACTTGAGGCATGGCAGGGTAGTCGACGACCACAGGCCCGACACCCCGTTAGGTTCGAATTTTTTTTTCAAAAAGAAATTATATGTATTTTTATCAAAAACATGTGTATAATCAATTTTTCAATACAATTACATAACCACTAGCTTGGTCTAACGGTAAAGGGGTATGACATCTAACCAAAAGGTTGTGGGTTCTAGTTTTATTTGAGACAATTTTAAGCTTATTTTTATACAAAAGTTCTTTACACAACTTAAATCATAATCAAATAAGTTCATTTATAATTAAATTGTTTAAACCCAACAAAATGTTTCTTTTACTTAGGGCCCAAAAAAAAGTTCGCCTTTGGCCCAAAAAAATTTTCGTCTTTTCGGAGCCGGCCCTTATTGACATGGATCTACAACTTGTAGCCTCAAGCTAAGTACAGGGCTGTTTAGTCGAGCCGGCTAATTTTATTTCCTTCCAGTTCTTTTCCATTTATAAACAAACCGGCACTCACTTTTTACTATTCATTTCAATCTAATTCTTTCCAATTATTTCATTTCTTTTTCTCCCTTAATTGAAACTCAAAAACAGAAAGAAATTATATATTGATATTACAGGAATAATATTGCAATATAAAATATTTCATTGTATATGGTAATTATTTTTTAGTATATATCTTCAAAATAGAAGATATATATATATATATATATATATATATATATATATATATATATATATATATATATATATATATATATAGTATGAAACCATTCTATGATTTGAAAATTATTTACATGGTATCACTAAAACGCTAACAACAAAACTTCATACCCATAACTCTTAAAATGGAATGTGCTTGGTATGCTTCTTGTTTCAAACTTTTCAAGATCCATTGCAAAGTTTGAATGACCTAGATCCATTGCAAACTCTTAAAATGTCATTGGCCAACTTATAGATAACCCTTAAAATGTCATGTAATAGCATGCCTCAATGAACAACAACAGCTTTTCCGAAATGAGTGACTATCAATTCCAAGTATTCCAAGTTATCAACATTGAAAAAAGGAAAATAAAGAAATGTCATGTAGGTATGATAACTTGTTAAATAAGTAAAATGCACATAATTAGCACATCAATATAAACTTGAGTGACCTAATCGAGACGAAAAAAGTTTGAATGACCTATTAGAATACTACTGAAACTTTGTTTTTATCTCCGTAAAGTTTTGCAATTAAAAAATAGTTTAGGTAGTATTATTTCTACGGTCCATCGGATAATTAATAACGAAATTTCCCGGCTCTAGATTCGCACACTATATTATTTCTATTTCCTCGGAAAATTCAAGTTGAAGTATTCATAAGGACTATGTCTGATATGTAGTGATTTAAGAAAAAATTAGCAACTTATTTGGAAATCAATGGTGTTGATCCATCCCATAAAGTGAAAACGAAGAACAAGCAAGCGTTTGTTAACTCGTTGTTCGACCAGTGATCAAAATCAGAACAAAAATATCAAATCCCTATAGATCTAGCATTTGTCGGTTCTATGTAGACGAAAGAACGATCTGAATTGGATTTCAAATTAAACGAACTTGTTCAAAACTCAAACAAAACCATAAATCTTTCATTTTAGAAGAATGAGCAATTTCATAGAATAGTAACCAAGTTTCAAAAGTGTTCCAATTAGGTCACTCAACTTTAAAAAGTGTTCCAATTAGGTCACCCAACTTTCATAATTTATTAAATTAAAGGTTTTAACATGTTTTTTTAACGTTTTTATTTTTTTTGTTTCACATAGGAAATCTTTTTATCTTTTTTTGATGTTGACGTTGAGTGGTGACGTGGATTTTATTTTTTATTTTTGAATTTTAATATAATTAAGTTTTTCAATTTTTTAAAAATATAACTACATATATTGCAAATTCCGACCCCCACATCTTATCCTCCATTTCTTTCTTAAAAGCTTCTGCTACTCTGCCAAACACCTAAATATTTAAAAGCTACAGCTAACAGCTTCTAGCTTTCAGCCTTCAGCTTCCAGCTAACAGCTACCAGCTAATTTTGCCAAACATACCCAAAGTAATCGAAACAAACCCAGCTTCATTTAAGCCCGCGAATAATAAGCCTTAGTTAATAAAATAGCCCGCATGCACATTAACATACATAATTTATTCATAGGCACAGCTTCATATAGAGATGTACAAAACCGGTTTCTAGGGAAAAATAGTTCGGGTTCTGAGCTGGTTAGGTTTGGTCAACTCACTGTCAAAATCAGTTTGACCCAAACCAGATTAGTTCGGTTTATATACCAGTTAATTGTTAAAAACAGGTTTGAGGCAAAAGAGAAAAATAATTTTTTTCCCAAATCGGGTCGATTTTAAAACCGGTTTGGTTTTTCAATGTTCGAACCACTATATGAATCACCGAATTGGGTCGGTTTGGAAACCAGTTTGGCTCAAATTGGTTTTAGGTTTGTACTAAGTCGTCTAAACCGGTTGGTACAAGGCTGTTTTTTTAAGCATTCGCCCAACAACTCCACTTTCTACTTTTATAATAAAAGCATCAGCTTGTCCCTAAGAATTCGTGGGTCCTTGGGGCCTATGTTGAAGTGAATTGATACAAACTGATAATAAAACACGATATCTATAAAAGTAATCGGTTCATATTTCATTGAATCTTAAGAACCAGATTAAAGAAGGGGATGAGAAAGTAGAATCCTATAATAGAGAGAATGGAGATGGGAAAGATGGGAAATCAGACGTTCACACGTTCAAGTTCATTCTTGCCTACGTTCTCTTCTACTCGTGCTTATAAAATGCTTCTATCAATTTTCCTTGTTGGGCTTTTACTAACATTTGAATTGGGCTTGCTTGGCTGGATCCGTTGTGGTCTCATAGATGTGAACTGGGCTTGGACCGACAACGTTCATAACATATGTGAACGGAAAAACAGGCCTCAAACTTATATGTATATACAAAAGTCAGTAATAAGACGATAAATGGGCTAAAACTAAATATGTTATTCTTTTGCTATTTTTTAGCTGGGTTTTAAATTTATTTATGTTGTAAGGTGGCGTTTGGTACGCATGAATGAGAGACGGAATGGAATAAATCATTATGATGGAATGAAAAAAATGTGTTTGGTTGGTCAATGGAATGTAATCACTTGTTACCATGTTCATTTCATTCACTCCAAAACACCTCAAATTCATTCCATCCACCCCCTTATTTTTTTCATTCCATCCCTTTTTCACTCTATATCACATCAACCACCCTCCCATCACTATTACCCATTATCCTCTCACCACCCACCAGCCACCATCGCCTTCGCCGCCGGCCACCACCACCACCCACCTCCGCTGCCACAACCAACGACCCACCACCACCTACCATCATCGTCCACCGCCACCACCGACCACCCCTGCCATTGTCGCCCACCACTGCCACCACCAATCATCGCTACCAGCCATCACCACCGCCCGCCACTTACTATTGCCACCGCCACCACCACCCATTATCACCACCACCAATCGCTCTCACCCATCGCCACCACCACCGCCGCCCACCACCCACCACCACCATTATTGCTCGCCGCCCACCACCACTCACTACCAGTTTTATTTTTTCCGGCTTTTTCTAGCTTGCCTAAAAAATAAAAATTAATAATTCATGTCATTCCCACATGGTAACCAAATATGTCATTGTAATTGTAATGATCAATTCCATTACCCCGTCCATTCCATTACCTCTCTCATTTCATTCCATCGCCTATTCTATTACCTCATACCAAACAGACCTAGAGTTTCCGTTTTAATTTATTGTCTTAGTTATTTAAACTGCTAAATTTAGTATTCAAGTTAATTAAATTTAATATTTCAAAAGATTATTTTAGTTGAATATGCTAAAAGTTAGAGAAAAGAAAATTTTTAATGGGCTACTCTCATTGTAAGGCCCCGAACCCGGTGACCCTACTTTAGCGTCGGATTTACTCATAAACACAGTTCTTCAAATCAGAGTTTATTAAAACTTTTCGCGGAATATAAAACATCAATCATTTGTTACAAAACATTAAATCTTTTCTTTGATACCATAACACAAAACTTTATATTTAAAACATCTTTACTTCTTTCTTCAGATGCCAGCCGTCCAATCCATGCCATGTGTCATCATCATGCTGACTCTATAATCAGCTCACCTGCGTGCATACTAAAAGTCAGCTACGCTGAGTGAGTTCTAGTTAATCGAACGCCATACAATACATACACATACATACATATCCGTAGATACATATTCATACTTCACTAGTTACCCTTCTGTTCTACATACATACTTGCTACCATACATACATACATATCTACAATCACTAACCTCAGTCTACCGAGAGTACGTTCATAGTTCACCGTCTATACCTGTACTCAAGGTCGTGAACACGTACAAGGTTCGCAGTCCTTACCTATGTTCACCATTTATGGTACGTACAAGGATCGCGGTCCTTCCCTATACCATAGTACATCCACAACACGTACAAGGTTCGCAGTCCTTCCCTATGTTGCAACCTAATTCATAGCACGTACGAGGTTCGCAGTCCTCCCCTATGCTACAAAATCAACACGTATAAGGTTCACAGTCCTTTCCTATGCTGAAATACATCCACAACATGTACAAGGTTCGCAGTCCTTCCCTATGTTGCAACCTAATTCATAGCACGTACGAGGTTCGCAGTCCTCCCCTATGCTACAAAATCAGCACGTATAAGGTTCACAGTCCTTTCCTATGCTGAAATACATCCACAACACGTACAAGTTTCGCAGTCCTTCCCTATGTTGCAACCTAATTCATAGCACGTACGAGGTTCGCAATCCTCCCCTATGCTACAAAATCAGCACGTATAAGGTTCACAGTCCTTTCCTATGCTGAAATACATCCACAACACGTACAAGGTTCGCAGTCCTTCCCTATGTTGCAACCTAATTCATAGCACGTACGAGGTTCGCAGTCCTCCCCTATGCTACAAATACAGCACGTATAAGGTTCACAGTCCTTTCCTATGCTGACGCCTATCTACATTACGTATAAGGTTCGCAGTCCTTATCTACATTTACATATATCATCTACTTCACGTATAAGGCTCGCAGTCCTTAACTACGCCATCACCAGCCGAGTCTATGTCCGACAGAAGCTAGAGGGATTTGCCATCCTAACTTACTATGTCGAACGTAGAACTCACATGCCATTCGTGTACCTATATACACATACTTACATTATAACATAAGAACACTCTAGGCATTCTTTACCTCATTCATTTAACAACCATACCCCTTGTCATTACGTGCAATATCCGAAGATCATTCACGCCCCGACAAGTATTCATTTGAAATATTCATACATCTTCGATATATAATATTCGTACCTTTATTTTTAACCTGACAGTACGCGCAATATCCGAAGATCGTTCGCGTACCGACAAACAATCATTCATATCTATCACACATATCACATATGACATACACTTATCACTTAGGATAAATGTATTAACAACACATCGAGTATGCACACAGCCCCGAAAACATAACAAGGAATGGGGCTAGAAACTCACCTGAATTCTGCTTCTTTTTCTGATAGCTGTAAATCCCTTCTCTAACTGAGCTCGGCTGACTGTACAAGTTACACGTATCAATACTCGTCTGATCTAATCTGGTGGCCTAGTATTAGCTTACTTTAACTTATCGCTTTATAATTTATTTTCTAGCCAAACTTGGCTTTAGGCGAAGTTAACCCTCGACCGAACTTAGCTCTAGGCGAAGTTAACCTTAGGCGAACTTAGCTGTAGGCGAAGTTACCAGCTAGGCGAACTTAGCTTTACAGCGAAGTTGCCATCAGGCGAACTTGGCTTCAGGCGAAGTTATCATCAGGCGAACTTGGCCTCAGGCGAAGTTACCAGTTAGGCGAACTTAACTTTACAACGAAGTTGCCATCAGGCGAACTTAGCTTGCAGGCGAAGTTCATCAGGCGAACTTAGCTTGCAGGCGAAGTTCATCGCGTTGAAGGCGAAGTTGCCCAGATGAAGGCGAAGTTACCCAAACAGCCGCTGTTCGGTTTCTTTTCAGCATTTTGAGCGATTTTAACACCCTTGCTATGGTTCAATATCACCCACTACGCTTCCCGACCATTTTTGGTCGCTTATACACTAAAAAGCTTGGATCTTTAAACCTCAAAGATCAAGAATCATACCTTTTTGGGCTTGTTTGGATCTCGTTTACTTGCTTATCACCATATCACCACTAATCGCTCTCTCTCTCTCACTCGGGTCTGTCGGATCTGCCCGGATCTGCCTTCGGTCCGGCGGCGGTATGTGTGTGGTGTGTGTGTGTTAGGGAGTTTGGTGAAAATGAAGATATTTTGGGATTTTGGGGGTATTTATATCCCTGAAATCCCATTCTCATTTAACCCATCTCAATTAATCCAAATCCATAATCAACGTCCATTACCCGACACTAGCCCGACCCATACCAACTCCTATTCTTTTATTTATTTCCTGATAACTCGAGTAAATTTCGGGATGTTACACTCATGCTTTTGTGTGGTCTTGTAAAGTGTGTAGTGGATGAAGCCTCTATAAGAACGTTATACGTCATGTGACGTCACGTCATTATAGAGGCGTTATATTAAAAAAATAAATGTTTTGAATGGAGCCACAAATCATTACCTCATTATTTTTTTCTTCATTTTTTAATAAAAATAAAATAAAAAAATTTCATAAAATAAAACAAATAAATAAAATACGTTAAAATTAACACACCACATTTAATTTAAAAAAATAACACACACACATATGCAACACTATAAACAAAAACCCTTTTCATCTAACACCTCCTTCCCCAAACACAAACTCTTTTCACCATTTATAACAACTCCTTCCCGGCTCAAGCCCAACAACCCCACTGAATCCATTTTCTCAATCAACATCATACCTTCAATTTTTCCATTTTCTCAATTAACAGTAGGTATTTACCTTTTCTATATCTGAGAAGTCAAGTCAACCCATCAATCACTCTTCATTTCTTCCCCCTCTTCTAGCGTTGTGTGGGAAGCCCCCCCCCCCCCCTTCCATGACGCCCATAACTCCCTGTGGGGTCGTGTTCCCGGCGCTATGAGGCTCCATAATAGGGATGGGGTCTTATGAGTGGCAGGGTGGGTGGGTGTCACACCTTGACCAAAGGCGGCGGAACATGCCGAGGTGTAACGATTGCCCATAAGCGCATGGCACTAATTAAAGCAACAATATTTAACAAACTCATTTCATTTCACAACATCGAAAATGTCACATAACAATATTCAAAAGATAGTCAATACAAAATATAACAGAATATAACAAATCAAATATTGTTCCTTTTTGCTAAAAACTTAAAGCTCTTGACATTCGTTTTCTTCACAAGCATCGAATCAACCGAGATGCAAACCTGTAACATTTCATAAAATAAAAATAAAGTTTGTCAACACAAAGGTTGGTGAGCAATTCATAAGTTTGAGCAACAATAATATATAGTAAGAAAAGCCACAAAACTAGTATACGAAACAATAAATAAGAGCTATAAACTTGGATAAAATAGTTATCGCTAACAAGTTAGCGACACCCAACTAAAAGGGAATGCCAAATAGTTTAGGATTTTATAGTTATCGTTAATTGCATTACGTTAACGACACATTTCCATGAGGGGTTCCCAAATGGTCTAGGATTTATAGTTCCACCATTCAAAAGCGATAAACACATAGGCAAATAAGCATAGAACACCAAATCGAGCAATTATTCAAGTAAAGTATACAAAACATTTGTAGTTTAAGACCCAAGTATAAAACATTTAGTTTAGATAAGATGAAATGTCACCCCCAAAACAAAAGATAGAAAACTGGGGATGAATGTACGCACGTTCAAGTAATAAACTTGAAAAGTTGGTAATTTGAAGATTTGCCGGAACGACGAGTTTAACGTATGAAGCCTAAATAAAAGAAAGTCTTGCATTTAGAAAGGTTGTCTTGAAGCTCCTTAAATAAAATAATTGTTGCAAAAAAGTAAACAATTAAAGTTCAAGGTTTAAAATGTAACCTTAATATTTACTTAGCCTATGTTAAGTAATAAGGTGAGAAAAATGCTAAATGCAAGTTCCTTTGGGACAAAGATACTAAAACGGGTCTTTAACGAGTGTTCGGGTTGTTGGTTCGGGTTTTGATAATTGGTCAAACCCAAAGTCATCTTTCCAAAATAATGACTGTTATGAGATAATTCAATAAAACTTTATAAGATTTAACCAAGTATGTAGATCTATTGTTTTAGAACTAACAACGTACGTTAAGCGAGTATTCGGTTTTGTCGGTCCAAACTATGTTATGAGATCAAGTTGGATCCAACATTTCCAAGTATTTAAGAAAATAATTAAAATCATTTTGTAAACTATTTTTAGAGAAATATACATGTCTTGATAGCTAAAAACACACTTATGTGTCTTAAGCGAGTAAAAATCGGATTGGTTCGTTTTCCATCTCACAATATGTTCCTTGATGGTTTCCACATGCCCAAATATCATAGATCTTGTATAATAATTTTTAAATGAAAAATATTTAAGTTTACAACTAAAAAGTTAACAACAAGTCTTTTAAGCAAAAGTTTCGATTTGGTTCGGTTTCCATCTCCCAACGAGTTCATAGATGGATTCCACATGCTTAATATCAAAGAACTTGTAAAAAATGATTTTTGAAACTCGAATATAACATTAAACATGTTTAAACAACTATTTTAACAAAACTAGTAAGCAAAAGTTCGGTTCACGGTTTGGACTATTTACAGTTAAACCGAGGTTAGTCTCTACAAACCCCCACCATGGAACTTCATAAATATGACAAAAAAAACTAAAAAGAGTAGAAGTTAGTCATGGTTAGTATGTGCAAACAAGTTATGTGTGTGTATATATATCAAGAACACGAAGTCCTCCATGAAACCTTGCCTTACGAGGTCCGAAACTTAACCAACCGGAGTCGGAGAAGTAACTACCAAAGGTAACAAGGGGTGTGTATTATATATATGTTGTACCACCATATTCAAGTGTTAGTAATGTTAGATGAACAAGTTAGAATGAAAGACTATGGTTAGTTTGACTTGAGAAGTCAAACCTTCAAGAATACATAAGAAATAACAACCTTGAATCTATGGAGTTTTGAGAGAGAATTTGGAGTAAGAGCAAGTGTAAAAATGAAGGAGATGGGTGTGTATATATAGGGTAAGAGTCAAGGCTTCTTTACAAGGTTCCTTTTATGTTTATATGAAAATAGGTTGGTTAAACAAACAAGCAAAGCACAAAACAACAACAAAAAACGAATATGTGCAGCAGGGGGGTGTAGGCGCCGCGCGGCCTCCCTATTCCTTCTGGTCACGCGGTGCGGCGTGTCTGGGGGGGGGGAGGGCTGGCTCAGCTCGTCTTGTTATGGTTCGTTTCGCGTCCGGAAGTTCGTTTTTTGATGTATTTTAGTCGTTTTAAAGCCGTTTTTGAATTCGTAAAAGGGGTTTTTCAAATTAAACAAATGGGAACAATTTGGTAACATAAAAATCCAATATTTTATATATCATGAGTTTCGGTTTACAAAACGGGTCAATTTACAACATAAAACAATGCATAAACTAATACAAGCAATGCCCGAAATTGACAAATGTCACAGTGGGAGAGCTCTACAAGTTCACGTTTTTTTTAATTTAAAACACATAGATGGGTCATGGGATTGCTAACCATTTACATATTTCTCCATTAAAGATTATTAATCATACAATTCCTTAAATAAAAAAATCAATTATATATTTTTCTAACACACACAAATATATTATACTAGTTTGACATACGTGTGATACACAGGTAACTAATGAAAAATACAATTTAAAAAAATATAATCGATATATAATAATTAATAAATTTATTAAACAACTGTTAATACACAGTTGTTGTTCAATAATCTTTACAACAATTTTAAAATAAACAATACATTTTTATTTTTCGAAAGGTTTTCAGTTTTTAACACAAATTAAATAAACGGAAAAAAAGAAAATACCCTTCAAATTTTATCAAGGCACTTTCTTAGAAAAGCTATAAATAACAAATATTTTAGTCTGATTTGTAGCTTTGCTTAGAAAATGCTCCATCGAGCCTATCTTCGCCACATTCATTTATATGAGAAAACTGACATCACCTTTGTGTTCAGGGCGTCGAGTTTAATTGGGTGAGGTGGAGCGTGCGCTCGAAAGATGAAGTTGGAATGGCGGCGCCACCGTCGTTCGCCGTGAAACGCCATCACTAACTAAAAAGGATAAGAAACCAAACAATAAACAAAAAACCAGGTTCTCGGTGTATAATAATACTAAAAACTAACATTAGAGAAGGCATTCAGTCCCAAAATTAACACCGGAAAAAAATGGCAAAACCATCATGAAATCAACTATTTTCATCTCCAAATTATCTTCAATGATCCATCACCGACCAAATTATTATATATCCACCACCTTCATCTCCCATCCCGTTCAATCATGTCTTAGTACGAAACAGTGGCAAGGGAGTATTGTTGGTGTGGTACGTGTGCTGCTCAGCGCCAGTTATAATTCTGTCATAAAATAACTCTATACTTAAGACTATCATCTACTCTGGAAATTTAGGTAATTTAATTTGTAGATCATAATGTTCTGAGAATTAACCTTTGGATTATGTAGTTTGAAAGTGTATAGATTTCGTGGTCATGTGACATCAGTATAAAACTCTAATGTTTGGCTTTACAATTGTATGGATTTATAATTGTTTAAATTCCATGTCTGTATCTTGGAAAATTTATTCCATATGTTACCTGATTAGAAAACCAATTTATGAGAGATTTTCTTTTAGGTTGTTTTTGTATTTTGGGTTCGATTTAACTTGGTGTTGTAAGGTATTTTAGAATAGTAAGCACTCTTTAGCGGTTAACGTTTGACTAAACACCTGGACTTGGACTTGATGTTATTGTTGGATATAAAAATACGCTCAAAGTTATGTTAGTACACTGCGGTCTGCAGTTAAATCATGAACTTTTGCTATTAATCCGATTTCAGACTTCTTCTTGAATGCTTTTTGATCTTTAGCTTTTATGTTTCTTTAGCTTATTGGACATATAAACTATCACATCCTCTTTATCTTATCGTCTAACTCTACTCTATGTCTAACTATTGCGCAGGTCCTCAATACTAGTTTAGATAACATATTAGATAATTCAAATTATTATAGAAGATGACCTCATATTCATCCTTGTGGTTTTTTCTTCCTACCCAAAGGTAAAAACATGAATGCCCTAAAACTATGCCATGAAATGGAAAATTTTGCAAGGTCAATTGATCAATTCATGTGTCACAGTTCATTATTAAATTAAACTGTTTTGTAATAGATTTATTTTATAATGAAATTTATAAGTTCACGGATTATTTTTTAAGTTAGGTGATCGGGTTAGACCTATTGGACCCCTGAGATTCATTGATATGTGATGGGTTTATGGAGTTACAATTGGGGTTTTATTATATTTGGTAATATCTTGACTAGTAAGTTAAGTTAGTCTATATAAACCAAGTTATAGTTAGACATTATAGATTGTAGTGTGTGATGCAACCAAGTTAGGGTTTATCTAGAGATACATCACTTATTTAGGGTTTATCTAGAGATACACCACTTATTTCTACAACACCAAAATGCTTTTAAATCTTGAGACTTAGACTTAAAACGTAAGGTATAAAGCTTTTGCGAGTATCTTTATTTTAAGTCTTCAAACCAGTTAGTCGGTTACGCATATTCTTAACCACTTATTATTTTAAGCAACGCTAAACCTTCATAAACCGTCACATTAAATTCCAAATTTTTTTAAACAATAACCCAAAAAAAAACAAACAAACCAAACCAAAAAAACACCCCCACCACTTATATCCATAACACCAAACCTCTACAAGCCCATTAAAAATATAAAAATTATATATATAACATGCGGCTTGAGAGACTGTTGCCTAAATGGTGAACTCCGATGGCGCACGGTTCTTGAGGAGCAAACCCCAGAATGGACGAGGCCTTGTGAGCGCTCTTATATTACATATATCCTGAATCAACCCATTTTGAAGTATACGTAAGAATTATCACTTCTATATCAACATAAAATACAACTTTTCACTCATTCAATATCACACTAGTATGCTTCAAAGTTCAATCCAAGTCACAATCGGCTTAAACGTTCTTACATATGATAGAGAGATTATAACATTCATCACAACATCAAATTGATTCAAGATGAAAGAAGCGATGAACCTTCCTTAAACAAAACAAACACTTTCCCGCCATCTCCCCTAGAGATCCTAACATCTTCATCCAAGTAAGTTGTTAGCAACCACGATTCGACATCTTCAGAGATGGGGAACTTCAATGGTGGTTGGCTCGAGATGGTCTTTGCAACTTGTGATGCTGTGTCCTCAACCGACGTGATCAACCCTTTAAAAGGCGTAAGATCTATCTCATGTCCCAAAATTTCAATAGTTTCGGGTATTTCAATCGAGTGTGTCAATTGTGGTGTTCCAATTATCCCTTCATCAAATTTTATCTAAATAAAAAAGATACAAACGATTAAAACCCGCCTTTTATTACTTATTTAGGGATTTTACCCCTTCATTTATGTTGTGTGGTGTACCTGTACGCGCTTAGGACTTCGGATTTCAAACGTTGCGTTTGTACTGATCGCGGTTGTGGACCCCGGTCCAGCAAAAACGACACTGTTTTGAACAGTGAATTTTTCGGAGTCTATAGTTTGTGATATCTCTTGTACCTTTACTGGATGCAATGTTCCACTTGATAGCAAAGGGTATAAACCAACAAAGGATGTATAGCTGCAAAACAATACTCACGTGCCATCACGTGATGTTGCGAATTGAGCATAACTATTTAATATCTATCCATTTTTCCAAATGGGTTACTATTTTCAAGTCAAAATAAACATATGGTTTCATTGATTATGATTTTGGTTCACTTGAAATGAAATGATTTGGTGGAAGTAGCCGTGTGGCCCTTTTCATTGTTAAATATGGTGGTCCAGTTTTTATTATTGTACTGTTTCAAGTACCAAACATAAACCAAAACACGTTAAAGACGGTTACCTAACGTCGATTAGGCCAAACGACAAACATAATGCCCAAGAGGGCGCTATAGTACAATGATCAAATAACAATACATGAAGGTCCGAGATCAAAATATCATTCGGTTATACGCAGGGAATTAAATATCATTACTTTCTTATAGATAAAGATCCTAAATTATCGTCACTAGTTTAGTTGAAGTGAATTTTAAAAGCTATACCGCACACCCATGTTGAAAAGTTATGAACCATGGGTGATTCTACCACTTCAAGTGCCAAACTTATATATAGTTTTTATTATTAATGTTGGTTATTACAGTTTTCACTCTTAAATTATTATCCGTGGAATAGGTAAAGTAAATCTTAAAAAAAAGTAATCGTTGGGTTTGTGGAGGCTTGGGATTCAGTTTGAGCCAGATTATATGCATACGTGTTATTTGGTTTATATAAATTGAACAACAGATCCGGCCCTATATCTCTTTATCAGGAACCGTTTATGTTATATTTTTGATTTTGTTGCAACCCTAGTAAGTTTCTGTTTAAACACATATACACTATATGCTCATCACGAGAGCATAGGGCACTAATAAAATATCTTGGTTGCATATCATGAACGTAGATTAACTTAGATCGAGTCACGTAAATTCTTGTTTTGCAGGCTTTTTTTATTTTAAAATTTTTAGTTTATATCCAAGCGTAGCAGTTATTTGGTTATATAGAAAAGTTGTTGTTCCACGAATGGATAAATTAAGCCTAAAATGAGTATTTATATCATAACTAAGCAATAATATTAAACCCAATGAAAACTATACTTACGCCAGAATCCATTTGCCATTAAGAAGAGTTAGAGCCTTCGTGGGTTCAGGAGTCGGGTTCAACACCTCCAGCTGCGTGATGAGCTCAAGAATCTCGGCCCTGGTTTCGCTCGTGGCGGTCAATCCAAGGTTCGTCCCGCTAAACGCATCAACCAACTGTTTCTTCAACGAACCAACGTCCGTGGGCTCTTCCCCGACCACCACCGCGTTGCTTTCCGGGGCAAAACCATCATCAACCCCAGCCCGCAAATTAGTCAAACCAACTTTCTTCTTCCTCACTCCTCCAGTGAAACAAGCCTTCGAGTTTGCGGGAAATCTGATCAAGTTGGCGGGTAACATAGATGTTTTGGAGCTCGGTTTTGATACCGCAGACGTTAACGACACGAAATTGGTAGGAAATTGGCTGATCATAGAAACTCCGGGCATGTTTACGTATACTAGTTTGTGTAGGATGTTAAATATTGAGTAAGGACTGTTTGGAAGCAAACGAGTTATACAATATATATCCTACATGCACGAGGGATTTTTTTTAAAGAAAATAAATATTAACACGTTTAATGTATATATTAAAATAATAGAAAGAAAAAACAATCACTTTTCTTATTGAATTTACTATGTTTAGCTAATGAGGATAACACATATCATTTTCATTAATAAAAAACAGCATCATATTTGTCTTTGAGTTATATTTTTTATCTTTTACAAAAAGCTCTTCAACCACGATTTTGAAAAACAACAAATCAAACTGGTTGAATTGGCTGGATTGACAAGACCGACCAAAACAGTTTAGTTTGGACATTTTGAACAAGTCTTCATTATATCAAGACCGTTAGTGTTATTTAACCTTTTAAAACAATAAATATAGTTCATGAATTTATTTTGTGTACGCATTATTGTCTTAAAAAATATGATAAAAATAATAGTAATAAGCTGAGTGGATTTCAAGTTGCAAACCGTTAAGCCTGCCTTGTTGAAATATATATAAACCCATTTAACACGTTTTAATACATTTTACAAAATATAACATGATTTGGGAAATTATATAAATCCAGTTGACTAAACGAGAAGGTCAAAACATGTAAAATGGTTTTGAAATTTTTTTTTATTGAACGACCAACAAAAGTATATATATATATATATATATATATATATTAATAAACTAGCAAGAAGCTAGAACACCAATACACATTGAGAAAAAACAATATTACACATCAAACATACACCAATCCTTTCATGTAAGCCCCTTCAATTTTCCTCTATTCTTAACCCATAAAAATCCCATAACCTTTATTTCCTCAATCAGGCTTGACAAAGAAACTTGAATCCCCCTATGAACAACATCGTTTCTTTTTTTCTACAAACACCAAGTCGCAACCAAACAAACCGCTTGGATCACCTTTGCTTTCTTGCGCGAAAGCATGGAGAATTTATGTATCTCCAACAGGTCGCGAAAACTAAACAAAAATAAAGTAGGCACCTTACACCATTGAGAAATGACACACCACATGGATTGTGCAAGGCTGCATGAAACAAAAATGTGCTCAACCGACTCCTCAACTTCCCCACAAATCGGACACAACTTTGAGCGAACCGGGATATTCCTTTTACTTATCTCAATAAATGTTGGTAACCGCCCCAAGTGCGCTCGCCACGCGACAAAATAAGTAATTAATAACCCTTTTGTTGGCCAAGAGCCCGAGTAAGGAGGATTGGAGGAACTCATTGCGATGACGTGGAGGCCCGTGCTCAGTCCCAGTAGGGCCATTCACTAAATTTGGGCCATGTCCCCCCTTCAGTCAGAAGTATATTTGTCCGATATGGAAAAATGGTCAATGACATTTATTTACCATTTTACTTTTATATATTATGTTTGTTTTTTCTTTTTATGTATAATTTAATTTAATTTAGAATCCTTTGGTCTCATAATAATCTTTCCATCAATAAAATAAAATTCAATTTTAAATGGCATTTTATTATTTTTAGTTTAAATAACTTCTTACCAAAAAAATCTATACTATATAATTGATAAAGGTGCCACATGTTATCATCAAATTAATCCTTACAAAAATTTTCCATCTTCTCTTTTATATTAAATACTTTTGACAATTATCTTTATTATTAAACATTTTGTTTTTCATTTTTTTACCTTTTAATCATATTAGGTTTTTATAAGTAATCAATTTTCACGTTGATATTGAATAATGATTCCAAAAATAACAGTTTTAAATATATTATATTAATAAAGGTTTTTATAAGAAATGATATTATTGGATGAAGAGGAAAGATTAATTTTAAAATTAAATTTCAATAAACTTTAACTTATTAAATATATATGATTATTTACTAAATTACAGTTCTTTTTCTTTCAAACTCTAAAAAGACAAATTCACTATTGATGTATTCTTAGTGTTTATGTTAACTTAAACGAGCGGGTTTCTTTAACCGGTTAAAATATCAAACATGGTTCAAGTCAAAACAGTTTATGATTGAAATGACTTTCGCTCTGGCCACGTGTTAGTTTAAAAAAGTTGCCACTTACAACTTCTTTTTAATTAACTATTTAATCAACCCATCATTTATGTTAAGTACACAATCTTAAAAATCCACACAAATATAAACACTAGACTACATGTTTTGGTTTTTCAGGTGGATAAAGAAACTTATCTTTGGAATACACATGTTAGACATTAACACGCTATTCATCATTTGATAAATTGACTTTGCATATTCTTCTATTATTGAATATTTTGAAAATAAAGTTTTCTTTAGTGAGCGAGTTATACTTGCACCGAAAAATGAGATCGCTCAAGAAATTAGCAAGCATTCGCTATCCATGTTCTATCAGTAATAAAATGATACGGTACAAGAAAGTGTTAGTTTCCTGATGTTTTAAATGACCTTAAAATCTAAGGTTGTCAAGTTATAGATTAATCCTAAAAGTTGACATTGAAGTAATGCTGCTTAAAATATTAACAAGAAAAAAATGAAACTAAACTATATATGAAAATACAATATGATAACCGCGTTATAGAAGCTGAAATCATATCTGAAAGTAATATTGGGACTCACATTTTTATCTTAAAAGAAATCTCATACCTTTAGATAAAATGATTAATTTCAAAGTATGAAATGTTCACAATTTGCATTAAAGATTAATGAAAGCTAAGATTAATCATTATAGATGGTTGGTTTATTTTCGAGACAATTTATTTTAACTCATGATAGTTATGTGTTGCATTATCTAGAGTTATAATCAGAAACAATGTGAAACTACTAAGTTTTGATATAGAAAATAAAGTTACAAATAAAGCTACAATTATCGTGTACAAAGAAATAATTAGAGATTTATGAATTTCTAACAACTTTTTATTTCCATATTGTGTAATATGTAATTTATTCTACCATATAATATATCTTTATATCTTTTGAACATATTTTTTGTATTTTACATTCTGTTATTATTTAAATAAATTTATTTATTTTAACCCGTGTGTTACACGGGTAGCTAACCTAGTGTCTATATATATTTATGTTTGATATAAACATTTGCCAACAGGACGGCTGCTAGCACTCGTTTGCTGAGGTGGAGAGGCTCGGGAGAGGGACACGACCGGAGAAGGTTGCATGCATGTGAGACGACTGATGAGAGTTTATTTACAAGGGTGGGCATGGTATGTGAGATGGGGGTGAGAGAGGAATGGAGGAGAGATAGGAACGTCTGTGAGGCGAGGGATGTGAGAAAAACCGTCAAATTGTCCGTGAAACCTTTACCGGTGAAGATGGTAAATTGGTAATGCAAGAGGTTACGTCTTTTTATAAATAATTAAGTGTATCAGTTGATGTATATTTTCTATATACATAATTTCTATAAATTATTATTAAGTATTTGATGTATCAGTGTATCTATATAAATAAGTTAATTTGAAATTAATAACTTAAACCACTAGTGAAGTACTAGGTTATTGACTTGTGTATCACATGGGAGAAAAATATAGAAATTATCTAACAAACACATGTAATCTGAAATGACAACATAATTTGTAATATGTGTTTGGGATGACAATATGAAATTTAGTTGTACATAATACCGGTACAAAAACAAATGATTGTTGAACATAAAGTTAAACCAAAAATAACATTCAAGTACAATGTTTAAAAACATAATCAAAAGTTGAAAATATAAAATCATAAACTACTAAATACTTTCTTATAAACCTTCTTTGTTGTTTTATTTGTAACTTTTTATTCCTTGTATAATATAAGCATTTTAACAACGTCTCTTATAAGGCCCCATTACCGGTTCCCTACATTGGACGTTGGATTTACTTATAAACACAGTTCTAAATATCAGAGTTAATTAAAACTTTACACGGAATATAAAACTTTCAACCAATATATTACATAACCATTATTTCCTGTCTTAACTAACATTCAAATCGTTAAAACATAAAACATTGTCTTTTAAATAACATAACATAACACTTCATTGAGATGCCAGTGTCTTCAAATCCATGCCATGTGCTTCCCCTCAAGCAAGCTGCCTCATTCTAGTCACCTGCGTGCATACTAAAAGTCAGCTACGTTGAGTGAGTTCTAGTTAATCATACAACACACAACCTATTCTCATACTTGCACACGTGCCCGAAGGTGTGTACATTGTTCATACTTTACTTTACATGCATAACTATCCATACTATCTAAAGAGCCTTCCGCCCTATAACCTCACAGATATTATAAGGGTCTGGTCCCTACCATCACATCTATATAAGGGTCTGGTCCCTATCCTCACTGATATTATTAGGGTCTGGTCCCTATCCTCACAGATATTATAAGGGCCTGGTCCCTATCCTCACAGATATTATAAGGGTCTGGTCCCTTTATTTCATGCAACTATACCATACATGTTTTTACATACTTTCCTTGACAATACGTGCAAACTTCGAAGAGCGTTCACGTACCATCCACATATCATACATACATTATTCATACCTCATACATATTCATACATACATCGTTCATACATCATATATATCAATCATATCTTTAACTACCACCTGACGGTACATGCAATATCCGAAGATCGTTCACGCACCGTCAAGCAATTATCATACATAAATCATACAAGGCATACAATTACCACTTAAGGTAAGTGTATTAACTATCACATCGAGTATGCACACATCCCCGAAAATATAACAAGGAAATGAGGCTAGAAACTCACCCGAACGCGATTACGTTCACCGTTTATAGTTAATCCTTTCTTGAGCTGTGCACGACTAACCGTAATATCATTCCATACATTAAATACGGAGCTAACTCTTCTCATCGTTTACTTAATTAATCTTACGTATCTAAGCCGGTTTTACTTCATTGGATTATTATCGGTTAGTAAATCGTTACTCGTTATCCTTTAAAAGTATCTTTCATAAATCATTAATGTCCAAGGGCTATTATGTAATTATCTATTCCTTTCTAAGGCCAGGGACTGTTCTGTCATTATTTTAACGTTCTAGTTCGTTACTTATTCTTAACGAATTGGGTTACTATAATGAACTGGTTCTTGTAACGAATTGAACCCTTTAACGAACTGGTTATTAAACGAATTGGACCTTTTAACGAACTGGTCCTTTTGACGAATCAGTCCATATAACGAATCAGTCCGCGTAACGAATTGGATATTCTAATTCGTGATCTCCTTTAACGAATGGTCATAGCAAATTGGAAGCTAGTTCGTTATCTCATGCTTAGTGAATCACCCCTAATTCGTTAACTCCCGGTTAACGAATTAGGGTTAGGTCAAGGAATGTCAGGAACATTCTTTGACATTCCCTTTTACCTCGTACATACTTCCGGCGCCGCCTTTCCGGTGCCGTCGACGGAAAAACGCGGGATCGGTTTTCTATCTTGATTTGGCTAGAGAAAGGAGAGAAATTAGAGAGAGAGCTTAAGTGTGTTTTTTGGTGGTGTGTGGAATATGTGTAAAATGAATTAAATAGGTGATTAATGGTTTATATAATTATGGATTATGGGATTAAGCCCATGGTCTTTTCCTCTTTCCTTCATAACCCAAGTCCATAACCCATATCCATTTAACCCAACACTAGCCCGACTCATAATAACTCATATTTTAATTTTATTAACCGAAACTAGAAAACGGGATGTTACAAGTCTTCCCTCCTTAAAGAGGTTTCGTCCCCGAAACCTAACTATTACTAAAACAACTCTAGATAAAACTTGCGCATCTCTTCCTCGGCTTCCCATGTAGCGCCCGATCCTTTGCGATGCTTCCATATCACTTTCACTAAGGGTATAACCTTGTGTCGGAGTTGCGTTTCCTTGCGATCAACTATCTCGATTGGTTGCTTAATGTAATTCAACTGTTCATCAACCTCAATGTCCATTAATGGCATGTGCAGCGTGTCATCAGCCAGACATTTTCTCAGATGAGAAACATGAAAAGTGGAATGAATTCCTTCCAACTCCTCTGGCAAGTCTAGCTTGTAAGCCACTTTACCTACTCGATCTAAAATCTCAAACGGTCCAATGTACCTCGGACTCAGCTTTCCTCTCTTCCTAAAACGAATAATTCCCTTCCAAGGCGAGACCTTGAGCATCACATTGTCACCAACGTTAAACTCAAATCGGTTGTCGCCGCTTATCAGCATACGACTTTTGTTGGTCTTGAGCAGCTTTCGTTCTTGCTTTGATCTGATCGAACTTTGAAGAAGTTTCTTGCACAACTTCTAAACTTCCCATCTCCTTTTGACTAATCTCTCCCCAACATACCAGGGTTCTACATCGTCTACCGTAAAGCATCTCAAATGGCGGCATACCAATACTTGAATGGAAGCTGTTGTTATAAGAGAACTCTGCCAGATGCAGATGAGCATCCCAACTTCCTCCAAAGTCTAAAACACAAGCACGTAGCATATCCTCAAGGGTTTGGATCGTCCTTTCAGACTGTCCATCTGTTTGAATATGATACGCCGTACTGATGTTCAACCTTGTTCCCATAGCTTCATGGAACTTCTTCCAGAATCTCGAAGTAAACCGAGTATCTCTATCAGATACGATCGATAATGGTACTCCATGCTTGGATACAACCTCCTTGTTGAACAAACTTGCTAACGTTTCTGACGAGATGGCCTCTCGTATGGGCAGAAAGTGAGCACTCTTGGTCAAACGGTCCACAATCACCCAGATGGTGTCATGATGCTTAGCTGTACGAGGTAGCTTAGGTATGAAATCCATGGTATGTGTTCCCATTTCCACTCTGGTATCTCTAGCTGTTACATCTTCCCATAAGGCTTCTGGTGCTCCGCTTTGACTTGTAAACAAGTTAAACACTTATTGACAAAATCTACCACATCATTCTTCATACCCGGACACCAATAGTCTTTCTTCAAGACTTGGTACATCTTATTGGATCCTGGATGGATCGAATACCTTGACTTATGAGCTTTATCTAAGATTCGACACCTAAGATTTCCATGGCGTGGGATCCACATATGGTCAAACCTAGTCTTAACATCATGAGTGTTTTCCATCAACTTGTCTTGCTGACCGAAAATCCTTTCTTTCTTCACTAGCCTTTCATCTACCAACACTTCTGACTGCACTTTGATGATTTCTTCAAAAAGACTTGAATTCATAATCAACTTATATGACTTCACTGTTGCAATGACTTCTTCATTCTTACGGCTTAGCGTGTCGGCGACCACATTAGCTTTACCAGGATAGTACTTAATGTCGCAATCGTAATCCTTTATCAACTCTAACCATCTTCTCTGCCTCATTTTCAATTCTTTCTGCTCGAAGAAGTACTTTAAACTTTTATGACCAGTGTAAATGGTACACTTAGTACCATATAGATAATGTCTCCATATCTTGAGAGCATGCACTACTGCTTCTAGCTCTAAATCATGCGTCGGGTACGTACTCTCATTGACTTTCAACTGTCTAGACGTGTAGGCTGTCACTTTTCGTTGTTGCATCAATACGCAGCCTAACCCACGATGCGAAGCATCGGCACAAACAACCAAATCCTCATCACCATCAGGTAGAGCAAGGATTGGAGCTTGCGTGAGTCTCTTATTTAATTCTTCAAAAGCTTCTTCTTGAAACTTACCCTAACTGAATACTATCGACTTTCGGGTCATACCGGTCAACGGTGCAGCTATCTTGGAGAAACCTTCTAGGAATCTCCTATAGTAGCCATCTAACCCTAGGAAGCTTCGTATATCCGTCGGATTCTGTGGAGTCTTCCAATTGTTATCGCTTCAATCTTAGCTGGGTCCACTGGAATCCCTTCAGGATTGATCACGTGACCTAGAAATTGCACTTCTCGCAGCCAGAACGCGCATTTCGAAAACTTAGCATACAACTTCTTTTTCTTTAGAGTCTCCGGTACTTCTCTCAGATGCTCGGCATGATCAGACTCGCGTTTTGAATAAATTAATATATCATCAATGAAGACGATAACCGACTTATCCAACATCGGCCGACATACCCTATTCATCATGTCCATAAATGTTGCAGGAGCATTCGTTAGACCGAATGACATCACGAGGAACTCGTAGTGTCCATACCGCGTCCGAAACGCTGTCTTAGGGATATCTGCCTCTTTCACCTTCAGCTGATGATAGCCTGATCTGAGGTCTATTCGTGAGAACCAACTTGAACCTTGTAGTTGGTCAAACAGATCATCGATCCTTGGCAAAGGATATCTGTTCTTTACCGTAAGCTTGTTCAACTCGCGATAGTCTATGAACATTCTCATACTTCCAACCTTCTTCTTCACGAATAACACTGGTGCGCCCCACGGGGAAACACTTGGTCTAATAAAACCTTTGTCGAGGAGTTCTTGCAGTTGTGACATCAGTTCTTCCATCTCGGATGGCGCTAGTCGGCAATGTCCTTTCGCAGCGGGCTGAGCTCCTGGTATTAAATCTATTTGGAATTCTATCTCTCGCTCCGGTGGCAACCCTGGAAGATCCTCTGGGAATACTTCTGGGTAGTCGCGCACAATAGGAACATATTTCATTTCTTTCGTCTCGGCCGTAGCATTGACAACATACGCCAGGTAGGCACCACACCCTCGTCTTAATAACCCTTCGGCTTTTATCATTGTAATGACGTTAAGCCCTGAACTTTCCTTATCACCATAAACCGTCACCGCACTACCATCCAAGGACTTTAACTTAATTATCCTACTCTTACACACTATCTGAGCTTCGTACTCAGACAACCAAACCATTCCCAAGACTACATCGAACCCTCCTAAGGTCATAACATACAAAGTAACAGGGAACTCATGTCCCTCTAGCTCTATCTTACAATCCTTAACCATTTTCGTTATTTTAACTAGAAGTGACACTAGCGGTTTCTACTATAAAGGTTTCAGACACTCGGCAACTTTTCATTTTAGCTAGTTTACTAAACGTCGTAGCTACAAAACTTCTATTTGCACCCGAATCAAATAATACTAAGGCAGAAATACTGTTTACTAAGAACGTACCAGTCACAATATTAGGAATCTGCCTAGCTTGTTCCTGGGTCAGCATGTAGGCTCTAGTCCTCGGCCTTGCTTGATCGGCATTCTTCTTTCCACTTCCCCCAACTTTACCCTCGGTGCACTCTCTTGCCATATGGCCTGTCTTGCCACACTTATAACATGCTGGCTTCGCACTGCACTCATTGGCATAGTGCCCAACCTTCCCACACTTGTAACACGCATTGGACCCCATCCTGCATTCCCCTCCATGAGCCTTGCCACATTTGGGGCAAACATCAGAACTCCTACCCCACTTGCACTCACCACCGTGCATCTTTCCGCAGGTCTAACACGACCTCTTCTCCCAAACTCTCGGCTGTTTGTTCTTGGGGTTCCACAACTGAGAACCGGGTCGTTTAGCAGGAGCGACCCACTTCTTAATCTTCTTTTCTTCCATTACCACCTCATCCACCGACAAGTCATCATAACCCATTTCCGCCAGCCCTACAACAGAATCAAAAGTACCTGGTCTACCAGCCTTGACCAAGACGCGAATATTCTGCGGCAATCCCCTAAGGTAACACTTGATCCGCTTGGCCTCAGTGTTCACCATGTCCGGCACCAACCTTGACATGCGGTTAAATTCAGTAGTGTACTCACGGTGTGTCATCTTACCCGCTTTCAGACTCAGAAATTTCATTTTAACCCTCTCCACCTCAACATCAGCACAATATCGTTTCATCACTAACTCTTTCAGATCGTCCCATCTCAAGGCCTTGATCTCTCCTCGACTCTTCCTCTACTCAACCGACTCCCACCAGTACATCGCCTCCTCACCGAATGATTGGGTAGCATACCCCACAGCTTGATCGGGACGGCATTCGCTAGTTCGGATAATTTTGTCAATCGCGGTTATCCATTGGAGAGTAGCGATTGCGTCTCCCAAGCCAGTCAGCTTTGGTGGATCACAACCTTTGAAAAACTTATAGTTGCATCCACCTCGGCCCTTTTTTCTATCATCCACCTTCACCGATTTAACCATGCTCGATTTTTCTGTCTCCCCTTCATCATCTTTCTTACCGTCTCCTTCCGCCCTTTCAGCGGTTCCTTCACGGCCTCCAGCAGACCTTTCGGGATTCATGTTCTTCACTGCGGTTGCTACCGCTTGGGCTATGGCAGCTTGAATCGTGGGATCCAGTTGAACCCCTTCGTTGTTACTCGGATTTCTACCAGCTGCACTTCCTTCGCCTTCATTGTTAGTGGATGCCTCTACTGACGGTTCTCGGACAACGCGCGGTCTACCACGACGTCCCGTACGTCCTCTTCTTACAGCAGCTTTCTTAGATCCATCCATTCGTATTCTATAAGGAAACAAAAACGTCATCACTTAAGGAACCATTTAGTACAAGGATAGTAAGGCTAACAAGTAATAATAGTGGCCAGCTGTGATTAGCTGATCACGTTACTCTCCGTGTCCTATACACTTCCCTTTGTGAGTCCACTTGTGCTAGTTCTACTTCTAACAGTTAGACAATCAAACAGTTCATATCATCATATACTCCTATCCCTAGCAATTAAGCTAGCATTCATACATTACTCTACTTTACATGTGAAATTAATCACATACTTCACCTTCACTTAGCTTGCTTGAGTGACACATGACATTCTCGTACTGACATCTTCTTTCTTTTCTTACTTTCATCCCATTCTCTATTCGAGTCTAAGCATGTAGGATGCTTAAATCTCTCGAATTTTGCTCTGATACCAACTTGGAAGGCCCCGTTACCGGTGCCCTACATTGGACGTTGGATTTACTCATAAACACAGTTCTAAATATCAGAGTTAAATAAAACTTTACACGGAATATAAAACTTTCAACCAATATATTACATAACCATCATTTCTTGTCTTAACTAACATTCAAATCGTTAAACAAAAAACATTGTCTTTTAAATAACATAACATAACACTTCATTGAGATGCCAGTGTCTTCAAATTCATGCCATGTGCTTCCCCACCAACAAGCTGCCTCATTCTAGTCACCTGCGTGCATACTAAAAGTCAGCTACGCTGAGTGAGTTCTAGTTAATCATACAACACACAACCTATTCTCATACTTGCACACGTGCCCGAAGGTGTGTACATTGTTTATACTTTACTTTACATGCATAACTATCCATAATATCTAAAGAGCCTTCCGCCCTATAACCTCACAGATATTATAAGAGTCTGGTTCCCAACATCACAGATATTATAAGGGTCTGCTCCCTACCATCACAGATATTATAAGGGTCTGGTCCCTATCCTCACAGATATTATTAGGGTCTGGTCTCTATCCTTACAGATATTATAAGGGCCTGGTCCCTATCCTCACAGATATTATAAGGGTCTGGTCCCTTTATTTCATGCAACTGTACCATACCTGTTTTTACATACTTTCCTTGACAATACGTGCAACCTCCGAAGAGCGTTCACGTACCATCCACATATCATACATACATTATTCATACATCATACATATTCATACATGCATCGTTCATACATCATATATATCAATCATATCTTTAACTACCACCTGACGGTACATGCAATATCCGAAGATCGATCACGCACCGTCAAGCAATTATCATACATAAATCATACAAGGCATACAATTACCACTTAAGGTAAGTGTATTAACTATCACATCGAGTATGCACACATCCCCGAAAACATAACAAGGAAATGAGGCTAGAAACTCACCCGAACGCGATTACGTTCACCGTTTATAGTTAATCCTTTCTTGAGCTGTGCACGACTAACCGTAATATCATTCCATACATTAAATACGGAGCTAACTCTTCTCATCGTTTACTTAATTAATCTTACGTATCTAAGCCGGTTTTACTTCATTGGATTATTATCGGTTAGTAAATCGTTACTCGTTATCCTTTAAAAGTATCTTTCATAAATCATTAATGTCCAAGGGCTATTATGTAATTATCTATTCCTTTCTAAGGCCAGGGACTGTTCTGTCATTATTTTAACGTTCTAGTTCGTTACTTATTCTTAACGAATTGGGTTACTATAACGAACTGGTTCTTGTAACGAATTGAACCCTTTAACGAACTGGTTATTAAACGAATTGGACCTTTTAACGAACTGGTCCTTTTGACGAATCAGTCCATATAACGAATCAGTCCGCGTAACGAATTGGATATTCTATTTAACGAATGGTCATAGCAAATTGGAAGCTAGTTCGTTATCTCATGCTTAGCGAATCACCCCTAATTCGTTAACTCCCCGTAAACGAATTAGGGTTAGGTAAGAGAATGTCAGGAACATTCTCTGACATTCCCTTTTACCTTGTACATACTTCCAGCGCCGCCTTTCCGACGCCGTTGCCGGAAAAACGAGTTTGGACTCGTTTTTCACCGTTTTTCACCCCGTTCGATCCAGATCCGAGCTAGGGTGATCCCTAAGCTCACCTTAGGTTAGGTTTATACCCGATTCCACCCGGATCTCTTGACTTAAACCGTTTAATGTTGTCGGCTCGTCGTTTCGTGACCACATCTAACGGGTTTAAGCTCATACAACATCATACTATCATTACCTTGGATCGGGATCGGTTTTCTATCTTGATTCGGCTAGAGAAAGTAGAGAAATTAGAGAGAGAGCTTAAGTGTGTGTTTTGGTGGTGTATGGAATATGTGTAAAATGAATTAAATGGGTGATTAATGGTTTATATAATTATGGATTATGGGCTTAAGCCCATGGTCTTTTCCTCTTTCCTTCATAACCCAAGTCCATAACCCATATCCATTTAACCCAACACTAGCCCGAATCATAATAACTCATATTTTCATTTTATTAACCGAATCTAGAAAACGGGATGTTACATCTCTACTCTTCATTTTTATATAGCTACATAAAGTTGACCATATGTAAACCAAACGGCAACTAGAAACTTCATACTTTTCAATTTTAACGGAAGTTTCTTTGAATCATTGTGAAACCTTTCTAACAATCAACACCATATTCTCACCAAGATAAACATCATGACTTGGAATACAAAACTTCTTGACATAAGCCTGAATTCGGTTACCCTGTTATAGAATTAACGTAACAGAAAAAACTTGAAAATAAATTATAAAATATAATAATTAGAATGTGTAAGTAGTAACAAATGTAATAGATTATATAGGTTTGTAAATATGAAATTACCATTTCGTACTGCAAAATCATCTCCATGGAACAGTCTTCACCGGTTTGATTTGTCCTTTAGACCCATAAGTTCAATATACGAACCTTGATAATGCAATCATTATTAAAAACATCCAACTCACTAAGCATGGTTCTGTTTGTTGGCTCCATTGTGATGTTTGTAATTTAATAAGAACACAAACAAAGTATTAAAGTGATAATAATTAAAATATATAAACAATATCAATAATACGAATGAATGAAAAGTTGAGCAATATAAATGAACCTTACAAAGAAATGTGAATTGTATAATTTGATAGATGAAAATACATGGTGTGAAATTTTTTGTGTGAAACTAAAAGTATATATATATTGGGAGGTAATAACAAATTTTTTTTTGGTTAATTAAAGAATAAATATTATTTCCAATTGCAATTAAGATAATGAGTATCATATACATTTGAAATTGGAAAATGCAACAAAAATATGAAAGTTCAAATCTATTGATTATCAAGTTAATATTGTAATTAATAACAAACGATTTTAAATTTAAAAATGATTTCATATAGATTTGATTAAAAATATATATTTACTTATTTAAAATTCAAATTATTGAATGAAATCTATAATATATATAAACGAAACTTTTAAAAGATCTCTGGTTGCTTCCTACGACTCTCAAGCCACCAGATTGTATTATTTGTCAATTGGTGTTTCTCATGCACTTGACCCGGATTCACAGGTTTGGGTCTCACCAATCCCAGATAACCCTTAAACGGGTTATAATATCTCATTATATTAAAAATAAATCTCACAAAATATTTGATATGAAAATCATATATAATAGGGATATACTCAAAATTAGTATCCATTTAAAAAAATATATTATTTATAGTTAAGAAACAATTTTATAGTAAAAAAATAAGCGGGTCATGCGTCTCAACAAACCCAGATAGCTTTTAAACCGGGTTATAACATCTTATTTATTTGTGATATTATTAATTTCCTTATATTAAATAAAATTAAAATCCAAAAAAGATGTATAAATATTATAAAACAACACCGTAACATGGGGGATATAATCTAGTTAGAGAATATACCATATATCATATTCATAATAGTTATATAAATCTAATCTAGCATTTTAATTTAATAATTAAATTAATGTTTCGAATTAATCAAAGTATATATATTTTGAGATTATATGAAATATCATAGAATTTAAAATACAAAGATATTTAATACGTACATAAAAGTTGTAAATGCTTCTTCAAAATAAAAGTTTACAAATTTTTATTATATACAAACATACAACAAATCATAAATGTTAACCCAGAGATGTTATTGTATTCATTTTAAAAAAACAAAACAACTAATTTAACAATTAATAATTAGTTGTTTTCAAATGTACAAAGTTAATTGATTGCATATGTTTTAAAAGTTATAATTTTGAAATATATATAAATGTAAAAAAAATTATACATGTAAAACCGAAAATATTATTGCTTTCATTTTTAAGAAACAAAACAACTAATTTAACAACAATAATTAGTTGTTTCAAAATATACAAAGTTAATTGAGTGTGTAAGTTATAAAATGTTTGCAAAGTTAATGTATTGGTTATTTATGTAAATACATGATTTAGTTAAAATAAAATGTCAAAATGTTTTTTGAATTTATTATGTATTATATATTTAAGGTTGTTTAAATGTTTTAAAAACGATATGTTGCTTTCTCTAATTCCACAAAATGTTTGTGCCTTAATTTTTGATACACAATAATCAATGTGATTGACTAATAACTCAATTAGTCTGGATGTCACACTCCAAAACACGGCCTAGGAGTGTGACCCCTAATGTTGGTACCACAAGTGTAAATAAATCAGAGTTATGTTATATTAGCAGAAGACTTGTAAAACTTGTGGATTAAAGTTGTAAAGATTACAAAATACGGGATTATAAAAGATTCCCGTTTAAGTTAAAAGATTACTTGTTTTATCATTACAAAACCACCATTATATATATATTCGAGTTTACAAAAGAAAATCCGAGCCATCGGATATACAATAGCAATTCGACATTCCAAGTGCTAATCTTGGTCACCTGCAAAATTGAAATAAAATACGTCAGCAACGAATGCTGGTGAACATGCTGACGCAAAAATATTTTCTTTTACTTTATTACCCCTCGAGGCTACGCCTGCCTCGGCCCAACGTGGCTTAGGAATAACAAAATTAAATAAGACATTTATAAATTCAAGTCTCTACTCTAGGTCAGCTCAGCAAACATCGTAGCGTTCAACTTAGTTAAGTACCCGTAAATATACACAATGATCGTACTTCCCGCGGGAAAGCGTCCTACGATCAGGGTGGTGCAATGTGCCCATCGCGTAGTACCACCTATGTAAGGATCCAGACACACGTATACCACAGCCTAAGGGCTAGGTTTATACTCTCATTTATAATGGTTTTAGGAACACATAGTCCCTTGTAAATCATTTTCATATAACATGTTTGACTCATTTGAAAACAAGTTTAAAAGTTTGGGGGTGTATTCACCTTTTCACTTTGGGATCGGCTTCAACACCATCCGAGGGTCTATCCCTTGCTATCTCGCACCTATAGTACGAGTATAACCATTTGTTAGTCGGATATACAATCTGGCTTAAGACCTTTAGTCTTATATTCTTTACCTCGATGAACCTTTACTTCATAAATCTCTTTTACTTGAAAACCTTTAGTTTAAAAGTAAATTATAAACCTTTAGTTTATTTATAGAAAACCGACATTTCTTCTTCTCTAAGAAACGTATTCTTTTCTTTATTATTTAAGAATACTAATTATTACTTAAATAATATTTTCATAACAAAGAATACATATACTTGCACACACACACACACACACACACACACATATATATATATATATATATATATATATTTATCTATCACAACATATCTTTTATTCTTTCTTTGTTATGTTTTCTTTTCTTTTCTTTTATCGAGGTATTGAGTATAACCTCGACTTAAATTTTAAGCCTATATAATAATATTTAATTATTATATTCATTGGCGTTAAGCCTTACCTTAAAGGCTTATGAAAACCTAACGATTCGAGCAGCACTCCAACGCCGCTTCACTTCTCGATCAACTCTTTTCTTGACACGCAAATCAATGAACGCCAATCTTCAACACTCGTTGGCACGCTTCTCGGGACTCATTGCCATGATAACAAACGCCTTCTTGGTATGTGGGTGGAGGGTGGCACTAACTTCGAGGAATCATTGATACACAAAACGAGGAATCGGGGCACGTTTATCGAGGAAATAAGGCACAAACTTCGAGGTAGGATGTAAAGGCTAGTGAGATGTTAGAGAGAGAAAGTAGAACTGATTTTGGTGTGTGGAAAATGAGATCCCGGACCTTGCTATTTATTGACAAAATCTTGGATCTCATCGCGGTACGCGCCAGCCTCTTGGGAACCCGTCACGTACCGCGACATAGCCCTGGCCAGTCACAACGTAGGTCTGCCACGTGTCGCCACGTGGCGGACGACGTGCCACGCATGCCACGTGGCGGGACACGTGGCGACCGGAGTGCCACGTGGCAGGCCACGCGTCTCGCTGTCAGATACCCCATCGCGATACGCGATGGGTCTCTCTTTTGATCCATCGCGTTGCGCGATGGGTCAAGAAATCAGAATTTTCATTTTTAACCCTCAATTTTGGAATTTGGCAATTTTAGTCCCTAAACTTTGAAAAGTTTACATTTTGAACTCGAAATTTTCTCGATGTTACACTGGAGTTACTATTTTATTTAATATCACAATCATTAACATTAATATATGATTGAATTGTTTAATTTTGAACAATATTACAACTTTTGCATTATTTAATTATCAAGAAAATTAAAGAATACTTAGACTATGCGTAGTAGTAGGAGGAGAATGAGGGGAGAAGTGTGTCATTTGACGCCCAATCAACAAGAAGATGAATTGTATTTTAGGGGTGTAGTGATGAAAGAGAGATTGGGGATAGATGCATCACAATTTTAGTGGTTATATGAATAAAAAAATAATAAAATTGAGGTGGACCCAACATTGGAGGGGGGGGGGGGGGTTCTCCCTATTCTCTCTCCAATCTTGTTCTACTTCTCCGACGCTATAGATGGTCTTAGTATTAGTATATATGAAAACTATAGCGATGAATCAATAGGTAGATGTCATTTAAACAAAAGTCTACTACCTTAATAGTATAAGTACTATCTTATAATTTTTTTTAAACTTCCTGTTATAAGTAATTCTTTTACATTTTGAATTGATTGGACCCACTTTGGAATGTGAAATTGCATATCATATAATTACTAAATAATCATTTCTAATAAATCCAATAAAATATTAAGCATTTATTTATTTTGAACGACTAAATATATTGCAATTATAGGGATCGTACCTCTTAACTCCAGATCTAAAAATCAAGATTTTATAATTCTTTAGTCCTATAGTTACTTTAAATTTGATCATTAGCTTTAACTTCTTCACAATCGTCGTCATTAAATTTTAACGATTTCAATTGACTTCTTAAAAATGTTCGTGGACTCGTGGTTACTTGATCACACCACAAAGTTTATAAAATCATTCTCAGGTTTTGTAAAAAAAACTTTTTAACTTCTTTATACATGTCTTAAAACTCTAGCTTTTACAATTAAAAAAAAATATAAATAAAATTCACGTTGCTTAAAAATGCAACACTTGTGAGAATGAGTATACCGAACATACAAAAGAACGTGACATTTCCCCCATTTAACAAGTCTACGTTTAGGCACCGTCTCATTAAAATGCAGTTTTAAAAATTAAAACAAACTTTATTTCTATATTTGAAACTTCAAATCAAGTATTAAAGTCTGACGTTTGTTTCTCTTTTATGAAGCAAAGAATAATGGTCACGGTTTTGAGAACATGCACCTGCTTGCTTCCTTTTGCCTCTTATTTAGTTATAGAACAAGCAGAGAGAGAAAGGGGTTATTTTAATAACTAGAATTCATAAAAAAAAATCGCAAGACAAAAAAAAAACAGCTTCATTCTTTAGCAAGACTCCTATGTTTTGGCAAAAAAATAGTCATTACAAAAGTTTTATCTGAAAAAGAAAAATCATAAAAGTGTAACCGACAAAAAATTTCATGGTGTTTAGTGTTAAAACCACTATCCGTCACCTCACCATTTCTTTCACTATTCAATTCACCTAGGTTATTTCTAGGGATATTGGTTTTAAATACTTCAAACTTTAACCCATTGATAGATATCACTCCTAAGTTATGAATTGTTCCTTAACACTCCCAACTTTTAACATATTTTCTTTTGGCACTCCCGGAGTAACGAGACACTAACTTCGTTAGTGTTTGGGGTAAAAAATGTCATTTTTCAAAGTTCAAGGGATTAAATCAAATTTTATTTATTATATATTTCATCATCATCTCCACCCAACAACCACCCCTCTTCCATCTTCCCTGCCGACAGCCACCAACCACCGACCACTAAGGGTTTGAGAGATTGGACATGGCGGAATCCGGGATGGTGAAAATGATGGATTCGGAGGTTGAGAGGAAGAGGTCCGGTGAGACGTGGATGAGGTTGGCGATGAAGTTGAAGCCGTTGGATTGGAGGAATTGGGAGGCGTTGGATGGGAAGTCTAGTGGGTGGTTGTTGTTATTAGGTGGGATACAGTGGTGGTGGTGTTGGTGTGGTGGGTGGGAAACGATGGTGATTATGATTGGGAGGAAGATGGTGGTGGCGGCGGAGAGGAGAATGGTGGCAATGATGAAGAGTTAGGTTTTTCCGGCGGTCATATTATCGGAGCGAAAACTGTTTTAATGATGGAGAGTTGGGTTTTTCCGGCGGCATTAGAGGCGTCGGTAAATTCTGGCCCGGTAAGGTCGGTGGGTGGGATCGATTCGGAGTGTTTCCTATATGGTTTTCTACCGACTCGGTTTCAAACACTAAAGAATGGGCAGTGGCTGGTGGTTGTCGGTAGGGAAGAGAGAAGAGGGGTGATATGATGGAATATATAATAAATAAAATTTGATTTAATCCCTTGAACTTTGAAAAGAGACATTTTTAACCCCAACACTAACGAAGTTAGTGCCTCGTTACTTCGGGAGTGCCTAATGAAAATATGTTAAAAATTGGGAGTGTTGAGGAACAATTCGTAAAATAGGAGTGATATCTACCAATGAGTTAAAGTTATGAGTATTTAAAACCAATATCCCTTATTTCTATCATTCTCCATTTATAATTTTTAAATATATTTTCAATAAACATCTGCCATTTGGTTGATAGAAGAAAATGATGAGAATAGTTGGGATAATTCTCGCCACGCTATACGTGGAATGAAATGGAGGGTCGCGTTGTTCCATTGCCATCATACGTATGCAACTTAGGATCATTCTCTCATACCATTTTATAATATTGTATCGTCTCATGAACATACATACACATATAAGTATTGCACTAATATATATATATATATATATATATATATATATATATATATATATCTTTTCAACTGGTGATTAGGGATGAGCAAATGGTACTAGATACTGGTGTTGGATCAGTTAATGGTACCAATTTGGTATTGGCTTTTTGAGGTTTGGGATCAGTACGGTACTACTACCCGTATTAACCTAAAACCGGTACATACATTTTCAGTACCAATACATATTTTTGGGGATTTTCAATAGCGGTATATTCGTTACCGATACCGAGTGGTGATTATGGATGGTGAATGAGACTTGGAGAAAGGTCTTCAAGCAGGAGGAAGTCATCATAATTGTGATACTAATAGTAATATTAATAGTGTTAGTAACTTGGAAAAGACGTATCTATATGCAAATAACATATAAAGTAAGAATGCATATATAAACATATACATATAGGGGTTGTAAGTCCTTTATACGGATCTTTCAATGTGATATCAAACTATTTCGTTGTTAAACGGGAATTAACAAGAGATGATTCAATGTTAGATGATTAAATACATGAAGAACACAAGCAAAATGCTTCAAAACACACGTATTATTACGTCTGGTGCGTAAGCACAACATTACACGATATCTCGTTTACTAAAAGTTATGAACGGCCAACCTTAAAATAACCTAGTTACAATGTATACATAGGCACTACACCCTAGCCCAACACAAACCAAAAGCCCACCGAGATCCAAGAGATCTCGGTTTACATATAAGCCCAATAAAGTACAAACTAAACTAATACTAGCCCAACAATCTCCCCCTTGATTTGTAACTTCATCTTCAATCATGCTCAAGGATATTCACATCTGCCTCCTTGTAAGCACCAGCCCATAAACCCATTCGGATAATTGACCCAACCATGCATGTATACTCTTTAGCTGCTGGCTTGTACAACGGCTGAGCCATGATCTGAAAGTTGCTAAGAGTTTTAATATACTTTTCTCTGAACTTCAGTAAATCACGTGGATCAACGAATCGAAATTGCCCTTTTCGTAGACGGATAACGACCGTTGCTCTCTCACCATCATACGTCCAGAACTTCATCTCATCTAAGGCACCATCTGGAATTCTGGTAGATAGAGGAATATGACATGCCTTCTTAGTTGCCGACCACATAACATTGACCATTGTCTTTAGATCTTGGACCCCTTTGGTTTTCTTTAAAAATGACTCAACGGTAGTCATATTCGGGAATCCTCGATCAACTTCATTCCTCAATAAGTTCCAAAAATCTATAGCCTTCTTGTCAATGTTATGGTTGTGAAAGGGAGCATTAATAAGGTCACTCAGATCATCCTTCGTCCAAGATCCATAGTCTTTCATTTTCCTGTAATATTCTGTATTCCCAGACCTTCTTTTCACCCATCACGTAGCTTTGTCAATATCAAAACCCCAAGACACGACCCCTGATCGATCACCATATTTTCAGAAAAACCCTTTTGAAGTTCAAGAATAAACTTGTATGGGTGATCGGAAGATTCCACGTTCTTATTAAAATTCTTCATGATGAGAATCTTCTTTTGAAGCCTTTCATATTGTTCGACTGTTCTTGTGGTGCTGCAAGGTATTGTTCCAGTGCATCAGAAGCGTCAATGTTTGAAGCAGGATGCGCATTGAAACTACCACCTTGACTATCAGCAGGAGTCTTCGCATCAAAGTCCTCACCGCTTTTGAATTCATCTCCAAACTTTTGAATAAGCGTTTGTTGGAGGTCCAGGTATAATGAAGTGAGGCTACCCATGTTAGCTTGAAGCTCATTGATCTTCGAATATTTATGAGAGTTACTAGCTTCAAGCTCTTGTTTTCGTACATCCTTCACAACCGAGTCTTGCTCAAGTTCAAAGACTCGTTGTCGTTGTTGTAAGGAATGTACATCAACAGGTTCATTATCCAGAGTGACCCTTTTGCCTTTATCCTGCAAAAATTTACCTTGCATGGACATAATGTGAGAAATCTTATCAGCATCACTGGAACTTGATTGACCAATCGGATCAGACGATCCCGATGACTCGTCATCAAACGGAATATCAGCCTCAAACTCGAACTCGTGAGCGATATCATCAAAGATCTATTCTTGGGTATGAGGTGCAACAGTAGATGGACTTGTATCAATATGAGTCTCCGTAGTTTCCGACTCATGCTCTCGTTGTTGGCTCATTGGTGTAGTTTCAGTAACCAGCATACCCGGTCTCAGATCTTTCTTTCTTCATTTTCGTGGAATGAGATCGGTGGCTGGTTCTTCAGGAGATCTTCATCTTGTATCACAGTGACTGATTGAGGAGCTTTCAATGTAGTCGACTGGAGCTGAGCTTTAAACGTTTCGTAGTCTTTCAACTGATCAGCAGTAGGTATAATCTGTTCTTCTTGGTGTTCAGTCTCCATGTGTTGTAATGGAGAACTATCTGGTTCATCATCATTGAAAATGGTCTCACATATATGAAGCAGTGAACCTTTGAGCAGGTGTCACATGCTCATCAGCTATCGAGGCACTGCCACTAGCAGGAGTAGCCTCAGTTTCAACAAACTTCCCAAACTTGACAAGTTTGTGAAGGCCTTTGTATACGAATTTTGACCCCTTTTGAGATTGCTTCATCAACACAAAAGTGTTCGGGCCCATGGCTTTCAAATCGAGCGTTTCTACATATTTGACAAGATCAGAGTAGTGTGAGTCAAAACTCAACTGCAGAAACCTCGGGTACATCAAAAACATCTCATTCTTTTTCCACTTGAGATTGCTCATCATCTCATCGAACACAAACTTGGAGTAATTATAGTTCCAGTCCATGATTAGAGCAACCACACCGACATCTGAATGTGGTTGATCTCGTCTGAGCCCCCCTTTCGTCCTGAGACACACGTGAAGAACGTGTGAATCAAGAACCTCAAGTAAGGATGGAAATGTTTCTTGATAGCTGGAGGGTGAGATCCTTCATATCCCATTATTAATGCAACTTCGGCAACGACATCAGTGGGATATTCAGTTGGATAGACGGATTGATCACCGAATAAAAGAACTTCACGAATTATGGTCTCTGAAATGACCACAGGCTTCTTTTGAATCATGGAGTCAATTGTTACGACTCCCCCGACACCTCGTTGATTAATGGAGGCGTTGTTCCAGAACTCCGTCACCATCTTTTTGCAAATAACAGGAGTTTCTCGTGTAGCTTAAGAAATCCTGCACGTGTTGAGCCCCATAATCATGGATTTGAATTCTTTGTTCACCAGAGGTGGATCATATAAGCATCCAACAATATTGTGAGTATCTACAAACTTCAATGGTGCTTGGGCAACCATGACTGCACCAAACAAGTCAAGTTAATAACACTCACTTAAATTAACAGTCACTTAGTATTATAAGGCCAAATATCAAATTGATTAAAGAACAGGGACCAAGAATGTTATTTTAGATAATATTGGTCATTCAATGTAAATCAATGTCAATCTAAGTAAGTTTTCGGTCCAAAATTGAGTTTTTTTGTCCAAATAATAGGTTTTCGGTCCAATACCTGTGTTCTCTGTCCAACAAAGTCCAAATCCACCGAGAACAAGAGTTCTCGGTCACTCAGTATGGGTTCTCAGTCAACAGGTCAACCGAGAACCCTTGATATTTCAGATGAACTCAAGAGTTCTCTGTTTGACCACAAGTTTTCGGTCAAACGTCCTGGGAACCCTAGATAATTAGATCTTAGGAGATCTCGGCCAGGAAAACCTTGGGTTTCTCCTAGGACTATGCATCATCTTCTCCAAAACACCAAAATCCGCCATTGATATTACACCTGCAACTTTAATCACTCACAACATGTTAAGCCTACAACTCACAAACATCATAATCTCTATCCTAAACATGAATCATAACATAATTAACAACAATATGTCAGTTCCGCTCAGTTATCATTCATAGAACCGAGAAACCCTTTATCAAGCTTCAGTTTCCCATTAATTAACGTTGATCACGTAAAAACTTGAAAGATAAGAACTGAAAGGCTTAATGACTCAAAATTTTAAGGGTTTTCAGCTTAGAGAGGGTTTGTAGATTAGAGATTCAGAATGATGAGACCAATAATGCATATAAACATTATTTATATTTTAAAACCCTGATGATCTGAAAACAACTTATGAACCAAGACCAGTTCATCAAATCCAAACCAATCTTTAATGGGCCACATGGGCTGAAAACAGTTTCTATACCCAACACGGGCTTGATCAATGGCTTTAAAAATGATCCCTTATAGCATCCGTTTCGACAAGAGTAATTAAGAGGTAAAAATTAAAAATAAGAATAAATCATGAAAGATAATGATTTAAAAACAAACAACAAAAATAAGAATACCAAAAAAAAAAGATTTAATCACTCGATCTTCTTGCATTTTAACAACTTTTTGGGATCAGATTTCAGTTTTGATAAACACGCAACCTCTTAAGAAAAACTCCGAACATGGAATCATATTGATTAAGATGCTTTCACAATGGTTCATGTTCAGCATTATTATGACATAAAGAGACAAGTTGATAGTAGGTAAACTTAGCATGATTTTTATTGCGTCAGTGATACGAGTTAGCTTCAATTGGTCATAAATCTTAGATTGACATCACTCATGGACCTGCGATTCCTCGTATCTCTTCTCAAAGCGTATTTGGTTTTCCCTATATCACCCCAATTTGACTCCAACCCCCTAGTGGTTGATCAAAAATTTTTTTTCTATACAAAAAAAAAATTAAGCTTCAAGGTTGAACGTTGGACTTACAAGCCATCCGGACTTACATGCCTTTCATTCAGGGTGTTTAGAACTTATTTGAATGCCCCACACTTGTAGTTCTATTTTGACCCTTTAAGCTTTTGAAAAACGAATTTAATTAACACAATAGTGTATAATAACAAGTTATTTATTTTATTTAAAAAACACAAAACAAACACATAATATTTTTGGAGATCAAGACACTAACAGGCTCGTGTATGACTGGGTAATTACATTTCTGCCTATCATTTGGAGAGATATATATGGAGACATGCACATTTCTTCAAAATGACTCTCCACGGTATGTTTAGCATATTCAGTTTATATCACATCAACTTTTACACATCATGGAAAGTTATCATGCAAATCAGTGACTGTACTAAAGTCTTTTAAGCCTAGTAACTTCACATGTTAGGCACACAAAATCAATTTTACTATCATTTCTAAAGGTTGGATCAATTTTCAATTTTCATTTGAAAATATTTTTAACTTTTAGAAAGCTCTTAACTGAATAATCATATCACTTCCCATTGAATTATAGAAGACTATTCAAAACTCAGTTGTCCCATTCACTTTTAGTTTTCAAGTAAATGGCTATCCCGTATGTCCACAGGTGGATAACATGACAACACATATATAGAAATACATGTCCCTCAAACTTTGAGTAACCAACATAATTTTAAGCGAAAGAATTAAAATTAAAACACATCACAATAGCCCCAGTTGCTTTCAATCTTTAGGTGAATGTCTATCCTGTATGTCCACGAGTAGATGACAGGACCAAACATATACAAGTATACGTCCTTCAAACTTGAGCAACCGACATAATTTTAAGCGTGAGTGTTAAATTTTATATATATATATATTTTTATTTTATTTTTTTAAATAAAACATACACACAATCTTTTTGAACTTTTTAATTTTCTCCACCAAAATTTTTGCAACAAAAAATTTAAGAAAGAACTATTGATGTACAAATTTAACCTATAAAAGACTCTATCATCGAAACGAAGCATTTTAAGAAACCCCACAAGCACATTAAATCTGGCTGTTCCGACAGGTTTTGTAAATAAGTCCGCTACATTATTATCAGTGTGAACTTGCTCAAGATGAATCAATTTACGATCGTAACAGTCACGAATAAAATGAATTTTAATGTCAATGTGCTTGGTTTTTGAATGCTGAACATGATTTTTAACAATAGCAATAGCAGCATCATTATCACAAAAGATTGGGGTGCCAAGAAATTCCAAACCTTAATCCAGCAATTGATGTTGCATCCAGATAACCTGTGAACAACAAACTGATGCAGCAACATATTCAGCCTCGACTGTTGACGTGGACACCGTTTGTTGTTTCTTGCACTGCCATGAGATGAGTTGGTCATCCAAGAATTGACAACCAGCAGATGTAGATTTCTTGTCAATATCGGTTCCATCTTAATTGCTATCAGAAAAAGCATATAAGTCAAAATCCGAGTTTTTGGGATACCAAAGACCTAGCTTTGGTTTACCTTTCGGATATCTAAAAATATGTTTAACAGCAATTAAATGAGAGAGTTTAGGATTAGCCTGGAAATGGGGCTCATTGATAGACGGAAAACATGATGTCAGGGCGACTGGCGGTGAGATACATCAGGGATCCGATCATTGACCGATAGTACGTTTGATTTACGGGATTCTCTTCAGGATCAAAAGAAATAAGAGGTCTTTCCGCCATCGGAGTTGTTGCGCTCTTAGAGTCTTGAAATTCGAACTTTGCAAGAATGTCTTCAACGTACTTTCCTTGATGCAAACTTGTAATCCCAGAAACGTTGTCATCTCCCCCAACGAACTCATTTCAAATCTCTTTTACATGACTTCTTCAAATTCAGAACATAGTGTAGTACTGGTAGACCCGAAGATGATGTCATCCAAATATATCTGAACTAGGATCGAATCTTTTCCAACAGGTTTAAGGAACAAAGTCTGATCGACGGTTCCTATCTTGTATCCATGTCTTAGAAGATGAGTCGTCAGAGTTCCATACCACGCCTGAGGCGCTTGATGAAGACCATACAATGCTTTATCTAACTTGTAAACTTGAGTTGGATTCTTTGAGTCAACAGACCCTGGTGGCTGATCCACATAAATCTCCTCATTTACTTCTCGATACAAAAAAGCTGTCTTAACATCCATCGGATACGCTATGAATCCCGTGTATGAAGCATATGCCAGAAAAATCCGAATGGCCTCAAGTCGAGCCACGGGGCATACACTTCAGTGTAGTCTAAGCCTTCAACCTGACAAAAACCACGAACGATGAGCCGTGCTTTGTTTCGAACGATGACACCCGTGTCATCTTGCTTGTTGCGGAAAACTCATCTCGTATCTAACGCTTTCTTTCCAACTGGTAGCTCAACCAATCTCCAAAATTTGAGTTTATCAAACTGATTTAATTCCTTATGCATGGCATCCACCCAGCTTGGTTCCTGTAGAGACATTTCCACTGACTTAGGCTCTACCTGATAGATGAAACAAGAAAACAAACAGTTGTTGATGTATCCGGTCTGACTTCTGGTAGATACGCATGTTTCAAGAGGACCTATAACATTGTCAATTGGATTATCTCATTGAATTATTGTTGGAATTGAATGCCCAGGAACAGAACTGGTGGAAAGTAAGTTTGATGGATCTTCAAGGATTTCGGTAAGAGGGCTCTTTCATCTAGATGTCGCCGTACTGTGTGAGTACGAGGTACTGGCAGTGTATTCATTAGGTATGACATCTGGGAATATAGTGCTTCCAAATATTTGAAGAATCAGACTCTCCCCCTCAACTGATGAAGCATTGACAACAGGTGCCGGTGAAGACACAGTTTCGGTAACTTCTTCTTCTTCTTGATTGTCTGACAATGGTTGAGTGGTATCCAGTGATTGTGAAGGATCAATACACAACACTGGAGACATGTGAGAATCAGCAGGCACGTCTTCTTCATCAGCAGAAGTTGAAACACCGGCACCCGAAAGTTCTGTATCGACAACTGGGAATACATTGAAAGGCATAAAGATTTCATTATAATCGAATAACCTGGCACGACCAACACGAGCATTAGTCTCATTTTCTTCCAGCCAACGCACATCATACGATTCCACTATCTGCTTAGCTGACTTGTTGTAGACTCTGTAGGCAGTACGACCAGCATACCCAACAAAATAGCAATCATTAGCCTTGGCTCCAAACTTTGGAGTCGATTCAAGATTCAGGACAGTACATGGACAGCCAAAGGCCCGGAAATGTTCAACCGTGGGCTTGTGACCATAGATAATCTCATATGGAGTCTTCATCTGAGACTTGTTGATCAGCACTCGATTTTGAAAATAGCAGGCCGTGTTAACAACCTCAGCCCAGAATAATAAAGGCAGCTTTGAATCACTCAACATAGTTCTTGCCGCCTCAATAAGAGTTATGTTCCTCCTTTCAGCAACACCATTTTGTTGTGGTGTCTGAGCTGAAATATACTATCGAAGCACCCCCTTTTCGGCACAGAAATAATTTAGGGTTGAATTCTTGAATTCCGTTCCATTGTCACAACGAATACCCTTCAACTTCAAGTTGAGTTGATTCTCCATAAACACCACGAAGTGTTTAATCAATTCTACAGTTTCACTCTTATTTGACAGGAAAAACACCCAAGTGAAACGTGAGTAATCATCAGTAATAACAAGATAATAAGAGCTGCGGGAAAGACTCAAAACATGAACAGGACCGAACAGATCCATATGCAACAATTGAAAAACTGATGAAACGGTGTTAACGAGTTTTGGCTTGCGAGATTTACGATTGTGTTTATCCAAGGCACAAGCCATACATTTTTCAACAGTAAAAAAATCTTTAACGGGTAAACCACGCACCAAGTCGTTTTTAGCAAGACGGTTTAGATTGTTAATGTTTACATGAACAAAGAAGACAATGCCAAAGCATGGAATTATGTTATGACACTTTTGAAACCAAGCAGGTTATTTCATCAGGAACATTTTTGTTCATGTCGATCACATAAGCATTATCTTTTCTCTATGATCTAACAAGAACCCAATCCTCTGGTATGATGATACCAGGTTTTAGAATCAAACTCTCTTTGTTAGTAAAATGGGTTGAGAAACCTTTATTACAGATCTGGGAGACGCTCAACAGACTGTGTTTCAACTTAGGAACAAAATTACCATTTTCAAACCTTAAAACACCATCACTTACAGTACCCTTCTGCATAATCTTCCCTTTCTTTTCTCCCGCAAAGGATACATACCCACCGTTAAATATTTGAATGTCGTGTAGTTGGGAAATGTCTCATGTCATGTGCCTGGAATAGCCACTATCAACATACCAAGGTCTGATGAAATTCCTCCATAGCTGTTCCTGCACAATGTGCGAGATCAGTTAGTTTTTGGTACCCAGTCCATAGTAACACTGGGTGAACCTGATTTATTTAAACTTGTCACGGGTTGCCATGACATGTCTTCCCAGTAATCTAATATAGAATTAGATTGCTTGATCACTGGAGATTTAGGCACCCATTCATATCTAGTTTTAAAAGATTTATTGTTGTTCGTATAAACAGGTGGCTTAGTCTCTGGTTTGCGAGCAGGAGACACATATGAATTTGTCTTCCTATCTTGTTTCAGTCCCGAAACCGAGTTGGCTCTTGAGACCGAAGCACAATTTCTATCACCTTTTCGAAACGTGTTAGGCTTGGTCTGATGAGGACTAAACCTACCAACTTTGTTTCTTTTCCAGTCATCGTCTGATGGATTTGCCTTATAATACCTTGATTCTCTTTTATGGGTATTATAAGGCAAATCCATCAGTTTTTTACAAATGGACGGTGTGGACAAATTCTAGCAATATGACCTGGAGTGCCACAATTAAAACATGTTTAACGTTTTATGTGGAATTCATTGTTTTGAACTCCTTGTCTGGACCTGTTATGTGAGCTAGTTTGCTTTACTTGGCGTTTACCACATGATTTATTGCTTGGTTTATCACAATTTTAATCATTTGAACTTCCTTCTTTTACAAACTTAGTTGATGGACATTTATTAGGATTTTTATTTTTATCAGATTTATTCAAAAACACACCACCATATTTCAAAGTTTTAAAGGAATCAACCACATAATTGTCTTTGCTCTTAAAAGTAGAGCCCACACAAAACTTTTGAAGTCACAGAATTCAATGTAGGTAAATTTAAAGAAACATGAGAATTAAAGTCTTTATTATTCAAAACAAGCAAATCATCATCCTCATCAGTCCAATCCTCGACAATTACTTCATCTGCACGTGAAGTAAACACATTAGTATCATTCCCCCCTGAGGTTGATTCAGTGGATTTCACCGAGTCAAGATCACATTTGCTATTTTAAGCTAGTTTACCATACTGCATGTTTTGAAACTTTTCTTCTCGCTTTTTGGTAAAAGGAAGTGCAGTATAGTTGTCATTATATGGGGGAGGTACGATACTGTATCCTACAACTTCACCAGCGTTTTCTTTCCACCATAACTGATTTTAAATCATGGTGTTAACAACAGCACTAGAGCCTTCAAATTTATTAAAGTCTAGTTCTGCTCTTTCAAATTTATTAGTTAAATTTATAATTTCTAGCTTAGAGGCTTCCAATTCTAAAACTAACTCAGCAATTTTCTGTTTTGGCATCAAGGTGGTGACAACATTTTATACTAAAATCAGATTGAAGTTTAGAAAAATCCTTTTCTGTGCTTCAATTTTATCTTTGAAAGCTTCCTAATTCTTCTTAAGATTAAAATTTTCTGATTTTATTCCTTCCTTTCTCAAAGAAAGTTACTATTATGGGATTTGTATAGATCTAATTTATTAATACAAGCTTGAGAATATAATTAGAAACTTACATCGGATGAGCTGGAAGAGGTGAAGGCCATGAAAGAAAATTGAAGTTCCTTTACTTGTTCCTCAGCAACATTATCTTCTTCAACAACTACAATTTGAGCAAAATTTTCCAGTCTGATTGTTGATGCTGAGAGCTGCCATCTGATCATTCCAAGAGAATTGTAAAGTCACCAAACCCATGTCACCCTCACCAGCACTTGCAACATTTTCTCCTCTTGCATTTCCCACTGGAACCATTGCCCTTTCTCTATTTCCTTCCTTGGCTGGGTTTGTGCATTCACGAGTAAAACGAACCGGCTCATGACAGTTGTAGCACCTCAAATTATCTTTGTTAAATCCCACCTTCTGATTTGCTGGCACATTCAAGTTGTTTTTGCCTGTTCTCTTAGTAAATTTCTTTGCGTGAAACACTGGCATGGCGATTTGCCAAGGAATGTCCATTTACTCTACATCATCAGGATGAATTTGATCCAGCTCCGCAGCTACAACTGGTTGAAACAGATCTCCAGCAAGAAAGGCGTTGTAGCAATTCATAAACCCTGCCATTAATGCGATGTTTTCCTGTGTCTCCTTTGAAATAGAGGGAATCTGACTGGGAGACTGACTTGAAGAGGCAGCAGATGACAGAGGTTTAACAGCAGATGCAGATGGTTGAGCAGGTTGAGGAAAGAACACATGAGTTGGTTGTGGTGGTGTTTGTGAGAATTGACCCTGAGCAGACTTAAACATGGAGAAATTACTCTGAGGTAGATTCTGCAGAGTATACTGCCCTTGAGAAGCCTTAAACATTGAGAAGCTGTCTTGTGAGATGAGTGCATTGTTAGAAGCAGCATTATAGCCAGCTGCATTGTAGGAGTTTTCATGGTTTATGGCACGTTGCTTGTCATCCATGTCATAAGCCTTGATGATTGCCATGACTTATGATAAAGTAAGCCTGTTGAGATCCTTCATCTTCTTAATCACCACAACATTCATATCCCAGCTTCGAGGCAAGGAGTTGACCAGTTTGTTGTTTGTTTCAGCAGCGGTCAGATTATTGTTAGCAGATCACATCTCAGTTACGAGAGATATGAATCTATGCAGCTGTGTTTCCAAAGATTCTCCCAGAACATGGTTAAACGTATTGAACTTCTGTCGCAAGAGATCTTGACGGCTTCTCCTCATATCCACATTACCCTCATACACTTCAATCAGGGCTTCCCACATTGCCTTAGCAGACTGCAATTCTCTAAATCCCAAGGCAATCTCTGGTGAAAGTGCATGGTTAAGGTAGCAAGCGCCTTGTCGTTCTCTTCAACCTTTTCAAAATCTGCATCATCATACAGTTCAACGGGTTTCATAGCAACTTCTTCAGAGTTTTCACGTTGATACGTGATAGCTTGAGGGCCTCTAACAATACTTCTCCAAATCTTGGCATCTTTCATTTTCATGTACATTTCAAACCTGAGCTTCCACTCGGCAAACCCCTAATGAGACAACAGACGAGGTACACGAGAAGCAGTTCCCATTATAGAATCCAATTCTTGATGGAGTGCAGCGTTAGTTGAGCTATTGGTTATTTGGTCCATTTTGAATAAGTATTGACAATCTGGTCCAGTAATTAAGTCTAAATACTATCTCTACTATCCTAAAGCCTAGTAAGATCAGGCCCAGATATATCATATAAGCTGAAAACTATAGCTGGTAGAGAACCGGAAAAGTTGACCGACAACAGCTAAAAGTCAACAGAAAACACCACACTTTGACCGAGAACTGTCAAAGATCACCGAAAACCCCTATTTGTTGACCGAAAACGACCAAAGGTCAGCAGAGAACACTAGAAATTTGACCGAGAACGCACAAATTTCACCGAAAATAACTTGATTGAGGCTGAAAACGATCAAATCTTCCGGAGAACTAAGAAATCTTGCCGAGAACTTCCAAAGATCCCAAGGACGTTTTGACGAGGTACTTTTGGTAACAGATTAAATCCCGAAAACTATGAGATTTGAAATTTAAGACCTAAATCAAGTCAAATCCTTCCCCATGTTATCTCATCAACCCCCGAAGAACACGAAGAACAGTTGTTCTTCAATTTTCAAAATTCTTCAAAGATCCACAAACAAAAACTTAACCTTGAATCATTGATATAACCTTAACCGAGCCTAGAATAGGTCAATAAACTCTGATACAAACTGTAAGTCCTTTATATGGATCTTTCAATGTGATATCAAACTATCTCGTTGTTAAGCGAAAATTAACAAGAGATGATTCAATGTTAAGCGATTAAATACATGAAAAACACAAGCAAAATGCTTCAAAACACACGTACAATTACGCATGGTGCTTAAGCACAACATTACACGATATCTCATTTACTAAAAGTTATGAAAGACCAACCTTACAATAACCTAGTTACAACGTATATACAGGCACTACACCCTTGCCCAACACAAACCAAAAGCCCACCGATAAACCCAAAACAAAGTACAAACCAAACTAATACTAGCTCAACAGGGGTTGAGTGTGTACCGCTTTCTGAACTAAATGTATATCTTAGTAACCATGCATATGCAAATGAAATATAAATAGTAGAAAAGCAAGCTAGTGACAAGATTATAGGACGCGCAGTAGTAATATTGAGATCCGAGAATCACATAGGTGATAGGTGAAAATGTTATTCCTTCCATTTCTCTAAGCAAGCTACTATTATGGGATTTTTATAGATCTACTTTATTAATACAAGCTTGAGAACTTAATTGAGAACCTACCTCGGATGAGCTGGAAGAGGTGAAGGCCATGGAAGCAAATTGAAGTCCCTTTACGTGTTCCTCAGTAACATTCGCTTCTTCAACAACTACAATTTGAGCAAAATTTGCAGTCGGATTATTGATGTTGAGAGCTGCCATCTGATCAATCCAAGAGAATTGTTGAGTCACCAAACCCCTGTCACCCTCACCAGGACTTGCAACATTTTCTCCTCTTGCATGTCCCACTGGAACCATTGCCCTTTCTCTATTTCCTTCCTTGTATTGGTTTGTGTATTCACTAGCAAAATGAACCGGCTCGTGACAGTTGTAGCACATCAGAGTATCTTTGTTAAATCCGACCTTCTGATTTGCTGGCACATTCAAGTTGTTTCCGCCTGTTCTCTTAGTAAATTTCTTTGCGCGAAACACTGCCATGGCGATTTGCCAAGAGATGTCCATTTCCTCTACATCATCAGGATGAAGTTGATCCAACTTAGCAGCTACAACTAGTTGAAACAGATTTCCAGAAATAAAGGCGTTGTAGCAATTTATAAACCCTGCCATTAAGGCGATGTTTTCCTGAGTCTCCTTTGAAATAAATGGAAACTGACTGGGAGATTGACTTGAAGAGGCATCACATGACTGAGATTTAACAGCAGATGCAGATGGTTAAGCAGGTTGAGGAAAGAACACAAGAGTTGGTTGTGGTGGTGCTTGTGAGAATTGACCCTGAGCAGACTTAAATATGGAGAAATTACTGAGGTTGATTCTTTAGAGTATATTGCCCTTGAGAAGCCTTAAACATTGAGAAGCTGTCTTGTGAGATAAGTGCATTGTTAGAAGCTGCATTATAGCCGGCTGCATTGTAGGAGTTTGCATGGTTTATGGCACGTTGCTTGTCATTCATGTCACAAGCCTTGATGATTGCCATGACTTCTGATAAAATAAGCCTGTTGAGATCCTTCATCTTCTTAATCACCAAAACATTCATATCCTGGATTTGAGGCAAGGAGTTGACCAGTTTGTTGTTTGTTTCAGCAGCAGTCAGATTATTGTTAGCAGAACTCATCTCAGTCACGAGAGATATGAATCTTTGTAGCTGTGTTTCCAAAGATTCTCCCAGAACATGGTTAAACGTATTGAACTTCTGTCGCAAAAGATCTTGACGGCTTCTTCTCATGTCCTCGTTACCCTCATACACTTCAATCAGGGCTTCCCACAATGCTTTAGCAGACTGTAGATCCCTAAATCCTAAGGCAATCTCGGGTGAAAGTGCCATGGTTAAGGTAGCATGCGCCTTGTCGTCCTCTTCAACCTTTTCAAAATATGCATCATCATAAAGTTCAACGGGTTTCACAACAACTTCTTCAGTGTTTTCACGTTGATACGTGATAGCTTGAGGGCCTCTAACAATACTTCTCCAAATCTTGAAATCTTTCATTTTCACGTACTTTTCAAACCTGAGTTTCCACTCGAAAAACCCCTCATGAGACAGCAGACGGGGTACACGAGTAGCAGTCCCATTATAGAATCCAGTTCTTGATGTAGTGCAGCATTAGTTGAGCTATTGGTTATATGGTCCATTTTGAATAAGTATTGACAATCTGCTCCAGTAATTAAGTCCAAATACTATCTCTACTATCCTAAAGCCTAATAAGATCAGGCCCGGATATATAATCCAAGCTGAAAACTATAGTTGGTCGAGAACTAGCAAAGTTGACTGAGGACAGCTAAAATTCAACAGAAAACACCACACTTTGACCGAGAACTGTCCAAGATCATCGAAAACCCTATTTGTTGACCGAAAATGACCAAAGGTCAGCAAAGAACACTAGAACTTTAACCGAGAACCCACAAATTTCACCGAAAACGACTTGATTGAGGCCGAAAACGATGAAATCTTGCCGAGAACTTCCAAAGATCCCAACGAGGCTTTGGCCAGGTATTTTTGGTAAAAGAATAAATCCCGAAAACTATGGGATTTTAATTTTAAGACCTAAATCAAGTCAAATCCTTCCCCAAGTTATCTCAATAACCCCTGAAGAACACGAAGAACAGTTGTTCTTCAATTTCCAAAATTCTTCAAAGATCCACGTACATAAACTCAACCTTGAATCAATGATATAACCTTAACCGAGCCTAGAATAGGTCAATAGGCTCTGATACCAATTGTAAGTCTTTTATATTGATCTTTCAATGTGATATCAAACGATCTCGTTGTTATGCGAAAATTAACAAGAGATGATTCAATGTTAAACGATTAAATACACGAAGAACACAAGCAAAATGTTTCAAAACACACGTATTATTACGTCTGGTGCTTAAGCACAACATTACACGATATCTCGTTTACTAAAAGTTATGAACGGCCAACCTTACAATAACCTAGTTACAATGTATATATAGGACTACACCCTAGCCCAACACGTACCAAAAGCCTAAAACAAAGTACAAACCAAACTAATACTAGCTCAACATGGGTTGAGTGTGTACCGTTTTCTGAACTAAATGCATATCTTGGTAATCATGCATATGCAAATGAAATATAAATAGTAGAGAAAGCAAGCTAGTGACAAGATTATAGGACGAACAGTAGTAATATTGAGATCCAAGAATCACATAGGTGATAGGTGAAAATTTTATTCCTTCCATTTCTCTAAGCAAGTTACTATTATGGGATTTGTATAGATCTACTTTATTAATACAAGCTTGAAAACATAATTGGGAACTTACCTCGGATGAGCTAGAAGAGTTGAAGGCCATGGAAGCAAATTGAAGTTCCTTTACTTGTTCCTCAGCAACATTCGCTTCTTCAACAACTACAATTTGAGCAAAATTTGCAGTCTGATTATTGATGCTGAGAACTGCCATCTAATCATTCCAAGAGAATTGTTGAGTCACCAAACCCCTGTCACCCTCACCAACACTTGCAACATTTTCTCCTCTTGCATTTCCCACTGGAACCATTGCCATTTCTCTATTTCCTTCCTTGGCTGGGTTTGTGCATTTACGAGAAAAATGACCCGGCTCGTGACAGTTGTAGCACATCAGAGTATCTTTTTTAAATCCCACCTTCTGATTTGCTGGTACATTCCAGTTGTTTCCGCCTGTTCTCTTGGTAAATTTTTTTGCGCGAAACACTGCCATGGCGATTTGCCAAGAGATGTCCATTTCCTCTACATCATCAGGATGAATTTGATCCAACTCAGCAGCTACAACTGGTTGAAACAGATCTCCAGCAAGAAAGGCGTTGTAGCAATTCATAAACCCTGCCATTAAGGCGATGTTTTCCTGAGTCTCCTTTGAAATAGAGGGAATCTGACTGGGAGACTGACCTGAAGAGGGCAGCAGATGACTGAGGTTTAACAGTACCCCCAAGACCTTATTACACCCGAAAAACACACCAATCCTCCCAAGAGAGACCCCCTATCTGGCCTCTTTTTTTATCCAAAGAAAACCCAACACTTTTACCTCCTTCATCAAGTTTGAAAATGAATCGGGGTCCCGAAATAGACTAGCCTATTCCTCCTCTTCTAGTTATACATATTAACCCTCTCAATTACATTTGTTTTTTGAGTTGCCTAGTTAATATCCACTACCTATATTATAGTGACCCTACATAACTTTTTGATTAACTAACTCCCTCCACAACTGATAGTCATAGGGATCGGGTGGAATCTAAATTCGTAAATGCTTTATCTAGATATTAAGCTATTAAAAAATGCAACATCTTAAAATTTTGAAAATACATCATCTTGAATTACTACATAAGCTGGACTAATAATATTTATTAGTACGTGTTACTAATAAACTAGTTATCAACGAGTTTAAAGAGTAGAGGTGAATGCGATATCGATACTTCAAAATGTATAGTTGAGAACTTGAACATTGGTGAAATGGGAAATGAGTTTTCCCCATATTGGTAGAATGATAAACATGTGATTTGCTAATAAGTAAAAGAATTATATTCTTATGTGACTAGACACACTTAGTGGCATTAGAATGGGTGTAGAGTACCCAACACGCACGAGCTCAGGTGATGGGTGCAATGTAGTGCTTAGATGGTGCACTTTGCACACATAGTCGCAAGCCTCCTGAGAGCCGCCTTAGTATTTTTGAGGTGTGCGGTCGGGTAGTGAGACAAGTGTGTGTGACTTGTGATGGAGAGTCATCAGTTACGTGTATGTTCAATGAGCTTCCATGTATCACAAGAATCATGCCAAGTGTTGTGATAGCTGCCAAGTGTCGACTACCTACTCATATGCTATATATAAGTGGCGATAGTGAGACATACGAATGAGAGCCATAATATATACACACGCCACCAACAAAACTGTTTCCAACTTCACGATCTAGAAGTCATGTTTCAACTATGGTTTATGGTTTGGGAGCTAGGGTACTTAGATCCAGCAGTTCAACTGCTTCAGTTGTTATATTTGGGGGTGCGCAAGAAAACAAATTAACTGATCCAAAACCGAAAAATCCAAACAAAAAACCAAACCAAAACAAAAACCGACAGTTTGGTTTTATGTTTTTGCAAAAACCAAACTGACGGTTCGGTTTTGGTTTTGGTTTAGTATGTAATAAAAACCGAAAAAACTGAACCGAACCGAATTTCTAGATTTTTATTCTTTTATTTTTTATTTTAGGTAATTATAAGAATTTAATAAAATGTAACTCAATACTTTTGACGAAATGTATAGTAGTCTATTAGTTCACAATTAACAAAATTATTTATACCTAAGTTTATTATTTTTGGCCAACTTTCTTTTCGGCTTAAAATTTTCAAGCTCAAATGGCCAAAACCGGACCGAAACCAAGACGAAAACCAAAACACCAAAAATTTTGGTTGTTGGTTTGGTTTTAGCTCAAAACCGCACCACGCACACCCCTAGTTGTACCCTGAGAAACAGATGGGCTCGTGGAGGTGGCTCGAAATCTATTTTAAAAGACCTTTGTTTCACAGAAATCCTAAGCCACAACCGGAAACTTTAGTTTGTTCAATCTTGCAGCTAGGAGGGTGCTAATGGTTTCAGGTGAAAAGACGGGTTCACCAAGTGCAGGACCGTACAAGAAAGAAAGATTTGGAGGTAATGCTCGGGTCTCGGTCAACACGTGCTAGACAATGTGAACGTGTTTCCGGTGCGGTTTCAACACAATGATCAACGACTCCGGCCTGGTTTTAACTCGTCCCAAAGAATTAGCCATTGGAGCACAAGTTAATGTACTCGTTATGAATCAAGATATATATGTTTATAATATTTTGTATTATTCTCATTTAGATATGTATATGGTATATGCAATACGATTTCCCAAATGTATAAAGAGAATACCTTTAATTGTTTTATTAGTTTTGTTTAATAAAACTGCGACCACGTCCTATATAACACGTACATTCATTGTCTTAGATCGTTAGGTGATCTAAGTGAAATGTTTTATGGTGGATCTAAGGTGTTAAAGAACGTATTTCTTAATGATTTTGTATATCGAAAAGTAATATATGCTCAAACTGAACTACCTGGCAAACAAAAAAAAAGGTCTAATATCTTTATAAGAATGATTTTGGTGACATCCTTGAACGATAGATCTTAGTCAACCATTAAAGACTTGTTGCAAAAATCCCGACTATGCGTCTAGTTAAACCCTGATTAATCGCTAGCCCCCACTTCACTGATTAATTTTGAGCTAATCGGACAATGGTTAAATCCTGCCAAAATCAAGATTAATCGGATTTAATCGCCTTTTATTTGATGAGGTTCTAGCCAAACTCGGTTGTTTCCGGCGAGATACCGACTAGAATAAGCAGTTTCCAGCGAGATTCCAGCCAATTTCCGGCCAAAGTGTGTTTGTGTGTGTATAAAACTAAAAATTACATATAAAAATGTGTGCATGTAAATATAAAACTGAAAATTATACATTAACGTTAGATCCGACTGATCCCGATTTATCTCGATTAATCGCCAGTCCTCACCCACAACCCGACTAACGCTAGTGATTTTTACAGCCCTAATTATAGATCAATTATAGATCGTCAAGTATAAAAAAGTCTAATATCTTAGTCAAGTATTGTTGGTGAATTATACGTGATAACCAAGAGTGGTATCATGCAGTGACGGATTTAGAATTTTTTTTTATCTGGTTCGCTATTTTAAGATGCTCTAAATATATAAGAACGCGTATAAAAAAATTGGGTCGGGTTGACAATTCGGATTGGTTTAACGGTTCGGGTCAAGTAAATGCTCCACTACGGTTCGAAAAACACCTGGTTCGCTAAAAAAGTCGCTATTAAATGCTCCACTACGGTTCGAAAAACACCTGGTTCGCTTGACCCGGTACTCAATTAAATAAATCCGTCCCTGGTATCATGCTGTCGGTAAATTTGAGTGAGGTAGTAAGGTGGTCGTGTACTGTCGTACGAGACAGGTAACAAGTTTTTTTTAGAAAGAACAACAAATTCAATTCAAACACTAGCCAGAAGCTAGTTAGTCAAGCATACACCCAAAACAAGAAAAGAAAGCAAGAGAACGAACCCAACCCATTCCGCCCATGTTACATGGCTGAAGTTCGACCTATTCCGAACCCAAAGATAGCTAACCACCTTTATCTCTTCCACCAAATCGGATAGCCGAATCACCACCCTGTCGTGAACTTCGACAAACTCCAAATACAAAAAAATGCTATTGCATAAAAGACCGTTGCCTTCTTCTTCGAATTTATGCAACTCAATACACCAACACGAAATAATATACCGTAACTCTTGTGCTAGACCACACGAAATGAAGACATGATCCGTCGTTTCTTCGCACACGGATCGAGGGAGGAGCTATGTTACGAGCAACCAACGCCACTCGTGTTCCGCCCTCCACGCGACTAGATTGACCTTTTTAGGGACCCGATTAATATTCCAAATGAACACAAAGTCGGGTAAAACACCACGAGCATCTTCCAGGTAACCCTTTATACTACTACTATTCACCATGAATATCCCATCCTCATCAAAGTTCCAAACTAAATTGTTCCTACCAGATCAGTCTAAAACCACAACCACTGATTGGCAAACGGTAAGCAACTGTCTAAATTCTTCCACCTCTTCCGCCGCAGACAGGTTTCGAACCCAACCCCATTGACCACATATGTTAACCGAGTCCATGCACAGTCGGTCAGAAACCACACACTTTTCTCTTTTTCTAACACGTGGGAACCAATTGTAAAAAGGTTCGTTTCCGATCCAAAGGTCCAACCAAAATAGTGTACCAACTCCATTCCGAACCATGAACTTTATATTACAATAATGCAGTTCAACTTTAATGAGGCGGATCTCTAATTGTATAGTAAGAAACTAAGAAACCAGTAAATTTGATTGACAGAAATCTTTGCTATTGTTTGATTAATACAATGTGAAACAAGACGCCATAACGGATATATTAGCCAAGGATTTTACAATGAAACTCATTACTATAGTTACATGATCATTCTGTATATATATATATATATATATATACTTAGAGCTGACTCTGAGAATTCACGTGCCCCCGGCCGAGCTGAAAAAAATATTACCTTTAAGCCTTAAAGTACCAAATAATGTAAACACATTTTTACATGCCGGTTAAATTTATAACAGTTGACATAATAAATAGCAAAAATCATGGTATTAGAATGAATTTATGACATACTGAATATGCTAATGGCTAACCGAGGATTTGCGAAGTTCTGATAACATTATTGATTGCAAATTGGTGAATCAACTCTTTGCAGTTTATGTCATCTAATATTCCGTTCTCTAAAGCTATAATCGTCAACCTACTAAGTCTTTCTTAGGCATTGTGGATCGTATAAAAGATTTGAATAACTGTAATTTCGAAAAACTCCTTTCTGCAGATGCTACCGAGGACAATACATGTATCCGTACCCATACCTGTACCCGATTGTACTCGTACCAAATATCAATTAAAACATGTACCAATACCCGCACCGAATTTTCCGGTAAGGTACGAGTACGGGTATTTCGGTATGGTACTCATTTTTGTATTTCGGTATGGTACTCATTTTTGTACTAATTCACTTTTTTATTTCCAAATCTTCGACAATCTTGAAACCGATACCAGTACGAGTAACAAACAATCTAAGTTAGTTCAGGTATCAATACTTGCACAGGTGCGTGACGGGTACCAAATTAGTACAAGTACCAAATTGGTCATCGATTTAATGATAAGATAGTATTGAAGAACCCTCATTCGGTCGCCTATAAGTGATTTGTGTGTTGTTTCGAGTCTTGGATGTTGTATGATTTAATATTGAAGAAACTTTGGTACTTGTTCAATAATAAAATGGTTGGAGAATTTATTTTATATATTAAATATGAAGAATCACAATTAAACCTCTATATATTTCAGACAAATACAAAATACCAAACGTACCCGTACCGTACCTGTACCCGATTGTACATGTACCGAAATTCTCAAAAAATGAGTACCAATACTTGTACCGAATAGACTAAATAGGTACAAGTACATGTACGGGTATGGTACGAGTACGAGTCCGAGTAATTGAGAAAAAATGCTCATCCCTAACGTGACTGCTGGTGTTCGATATCAACTTTGTTGTTATTCCGTCTATTCGTTCCTTGTTTTTATTTATTTAACTTTTATTAATTAATTAAAAGTAATGGACATTTTTCAATTTTAATGGGCATATAAGTTTTTGAGTAATTAAAAAAATGGGTATAAAATGTGTTTGGTCATTATAAAAATAATGAGATTATAAGCGTTCGGGTATTTTATATATGAGTCACACTATTCTACAAATGGGAACAAAAATGAGAAAGATGAGAAAGATTTTTAGCCACAAAAAAAATTAAAAAAAATCAATAAATAAATCATAACTCAAAATTTAAAAACGAAAAAACTAAAAACACAAAAATGTTTCCACCGTCTTTCTCGTTCTAAAAAAGGCACAATGATGAGTGAAAAAGATCATTGTGTCTTTTTATTTATCATTGTGTTTTGTGTTTATTTTCATCATTGATTATGTCTTTTTCCTTGACATTGTGTCTTTTTTCTTTATATTGTGGTATATTACTCAACATTGTGCTATATTTTGTTCGACATTATGTTATAATTTGCGAACTATTGTGTCTTTTGTTTATTTTCGTTATTGTGTCTTTTCGTCAGTTTTTTATTTATTTGCTTTATTTTCTTTAACGGGAATTATGGCGGAAACATTTTAGTTTTTAAATTTTGTTTGTTTTTTATTTATATTTTGAGTTATGATTTTTTTATTATTTTTTTTGAATTTATTATAAGAGGTTTTTTGTGTGGTCACAAATCCTTCTTACACTATATATATATATATATCAAATATTTTTGAGTCCCCGGAAAACACGTGTCCTGACCGGGCGCCCACATGACACACCCTTAGAGCCGAGGCTGTATATACTACTTATTGAGAGAATAAAAGTAGAGGTGGCAATATGAATGGGTTTGGTTGGATTTGGGTAATGAGGTAGAATGAGTTTTGGTCATGATGAATTTTTAAAACAGAAGGTTAGGATGTGTATGAGTCAAGATGGGTAAAGTTAACCCATCTTGACCCAAGTAAATGTTAAAATACTAAGGGTCTCAAAAGAAGCTTAAAATTTTTTTAAAAAAAATCAATAAAAAAATACAAACTGAAAATAAATAAAAAAACAGAAAATGTAAAATAACTAAAATGGTTTCCCCGTCGTCTTTGTTCATTAAAAAACCGGTTTTGTCTCGGTTCAATTTTGATTTTTTCGATTCAGTTTACTTTTTTTTATTTTGGGCGGTTTCGGTATATGTTCGGTTTCAATGATTTCAGTTTCGATTCGGTTTATTGGGTTTAATTTGAAATAAAATTGGATGGAGCTTGTTTAAGTCCATTCTAACCCATAAACAAACCCATTATAACAAATAACCAAAAATCATAGCATTTTCACAACTCATCTTAACCTTCTTGCAAAAGAATTTTGATCCATTCTGACCCTAGAGATGTATATAAAGTAAAGATTTTTTCTTTCTTGTTCAATTAAACTTATAATGTAAAATGACCCTAAAAACAACCATGAGTTCATCACTCATTGGCTGAACATCATTCCTTCATATAGTTTCCCATCATTGGTCACTTACGCTATCACTCCTAGTTGAAACATAAAACATGACTTCAACACCTTTATGTCGCACCATCACTCCTTCTAGTGGTCTTGGTGTTGGAGTTGATCCATATCAACTTTTAAATTTAGTGTTTGACTAAAGTTCTATTAAGTTTTGATTTGTTGTTGATTAAGCTTTCAGGTAACCACGGCCGTCTACGAGGATTTAAATACCTTGGCTGAACTGAAATAAAAAGGCCCTTAGGCAATAACGAGTAATGAAAATATAAAAATTGGTGATTTTAAACGATGATTAACGTTATATCAATAAGCATAACAAATTATAGTATAAGTTTAAAGCTTTTAATGTTTTATATAAAGAGCCCAATAAGTTTCTCAGTTTTATATTTCAAAATATACATATATTTAGTGTTAGTGACGGAAGCAAAAACTTGTAATTGAAGGGCTTGTCTGTGTGTATATATGTAGTGTACAATAACAGTTATATGGAAATGCTATAAAGATAAAATATGGTAAACATACAAAATAAAAAATTGTTACTCATATAGTGTTATAAAATATGATAAATTAAGAGAATAAACAAATTTTAAAATATGGTGAACATACAAAGTAAAAATCAATAAAAAAAATAATAGTAAAACATTAGAATTTCTTACTACGTGACCAATATTAGTGTACTTTTTATTTTTTTTTATCAGCATACTTACTTACAACATAACCATATCACCCACTTATATTCACATTTCTATCATTTGTCTTCCTCATGCCCTTCTTTCCATTTCAACTATTGCATTGGTTAGAAAAATAATTCATCGAAACCATCTTTTTTTTTCATTTTCATTTTATCATCTTTTATTCAAGCTCATCTTCACTGAAAGTATTGTTCAACTAACAATCTACAAGTCAAAGTGTCATCGAATAGTGCCCCCGAAACATACGTGCCCCACCCGGGGGTGGGGCTCGCACACCCCCCAGGCCAGCCCTGCAGGTAACTAGTAAAGTAACCTTGTTTTCCTCTAAATAGGTAAACATGCTAAGTTGATTACATCTCTCACCCTCGTCGAATACACCAACTATGACTGGCATGTGAAATGGGTAGATATTGTGAACTGAGTGTTCCTCTACTAAAATGTGGAGCCATATATATGATCAATATTAAAACAATATTATCATACATTTTAATCATTACGAACAAAATGTGATGTCAATTGTCTTAAACGTCTTTCAATATAACATTAAAATAATACAATCATGGCGCGTTACACGAACAAACATAAACAACCATCTTTCTTATCCATTCGGTTAATCTTATGCTCAATTGTGTTTGAGCTACACAAAGAACCACAATATAATTTGTACATGAAGGCTTTTTTTTTGGTTAAGAATAATTTATTTAGTAGCAAAATAAAGTGTATTAAAAAAAAATTCCGTACGTATACCTTAATTTGAAATCAAAGGTTTTAAATATATTCCTATTAATTTAATATAATATCTAAAATAGATAGGAAAACCCACAAGAAAAGTTACTAAAGAGAGCATATTTAATTAGAATATATAAAACGTTTCAAAATGGAAGGAAACCACATTAGCAAAGGTATATTTAACTTGAAAGAAAACTAAACATCACAAGCTTAGGGCACCATTTAAACGTCAAAATGCACCCAAAATGCTCTATATATAAACAACGACCTCTTATTTACATTTTTGCAATTCAAACACCAATTAATCGATATTTATTAAGTCTAAACAAGTACGAACATGAACACACAAGGAGTGACCGTATTCGAACCCTCAGTGGAGTGGGTGAACGAGGACGGTTGTGACACTCTACTTCTTTATTTGCCTGGTAACAACTTCTTCGTTTGTTTATTTTTGTTCGTCGATGAATTTAGAGTGTGGAGTTTAAGCACAGTTAACCCTCTAGTCAACCAAACTTTCTATTAACAAGGGTATTCAACGTCATTACTTTATTATAGTTTAACCCAAATTAACTTGAAAGAATATATATCATATAGAGATGTTCATCACTTGGGTTCAAAGTTTCCTTGACTTGAATTTTTCAGTTGAAAGTAATAAATCAAGCCGTAAGAATTCAACATGTTTAAGGCCGAACCTAAACCTTAATTCGAATTAGGTTCAGTTTTCGATTTTAACCGAAATACCAATTGTAAATGGGTATTGGGCTAAATATGAGCTAGATTTGATACTTATGTCATTCTGGCTATTCTTTTCATCCGGCTTGATATTTACGAAACTGAAAACAATATCGGTTTAAAGCCTAACCTAAATCTAAATATGTGTTATGAAATTCTTTTTTTTTAAACAGTTTTGATTTGCATTAATTGGATTGTAACAACATATTTTTTTTAATTAAACTTTACAAATGATTACTTTATCAAGATTATTATATATGTAAAAGCATTCACATCCTCACAACTATATATTAAATTAAATTAACACTCTATTCTTCATAAAATTTAAACATTTTAAAAAATTCTCTCACAATATAATTCTCATCTCTCTGATACTTATTTATTCTACTTGAATTAAATTTTCTTTTTCATCAACTCTCAACCACTTACAAAAACATATAAACAATTATATAAGAGTGAATAGTGGAATCCTCAAGTTAAGGGTTTAGTTAATCTAGGTTCCTATATATCTTAAATAGAGATCAGATGCCAGTCCTAATGTAAAGTAGAAAATATAAGTTTTTTTTTTTAAATATAAGTTTCTTTAAATTTTGGATGTGACGATAACAATGGGGTTTTTTTGATGTGAATGCTCTAACATATATATAAACTCGACAGGTTTCGTAAAGGAACAACTAAGAGTTCAGTTAAGATCAAGGACATTAGTCATTAGTGGTCAGCGCAAACTCCAAGATAATACACGGACGCGATTTGAAAAAGAATTTCAAGTTTCCGAACATTGTGATACCAAGAAAATCAGCGTCAAATTTGAAGGCAGCATACTCCATATTAGACAACCGAAACTGATCACTCCAGTAGCGAAGCAAGACGACGAATCCCCCATAAAAGCTTCAAATCCAACACCCACCCACGAAAACGAACCAAAAGTGAACCAGGCCGATTCCATGGCTCAACCAAATGGGAATAATGGCCCCGAGAAGGATTCCGTTGAAAATAGTTGAAGAAACACTAACCGGACCCCGGGCAGATTACTGGTAACCTGGGGGTTAGATAGCTGTTTCCCACGAGGGGTTAGACCCAGAAAAGATGGTTCTTCTGATAACCTGCAAAACAGACACCGTGAGCTTGTCACTGAGAAGGGGGGGGGGGGTTCCTCCTTGTAACCACCCTCCGGCGTGAGAATCAGACTAGATTGCTCTTTAAATATAAAAGTATATTAAGAGATTGCTAGAGCAGATATCAGGTATAATATGATAAGATATGTTAAGATATGATGAGATGAGATGATCATACCATTTGTGGTATTTATAGCCGAAGGTAGGTTTCCAAGGAGGTGTGGCCGGCTGCAATAGTGTTCCTGTTCCACCAACAGTGGCCTACGCACGTGCCCTGCTGGTAGTTGGTGGGTAGGCAGCGGCTGATAGTGACCAGGCCTGCTGTGTACTATTCCTTTTCCACCAACTGCCGGCTATGCACGTGGTATGGCAGTAGTTGGTGAGTAGGCAACGGCTAATAGTGACATACAGTACAGGAGCATGCTGCTCGCCATACTGTTGTCAATAAGCTGTCGTATCTTTAGTCAGATCTTTTGCCCATACCTCGTCAGGTACAGTACAGAAGATCTTCCCGTATCGTACGGACTGGCTTATTTGGGCGGGAGTATTCCCCCTCCCGCCCTTGTGCGGGATTGTTCCCGGCTTTGCTCATTCCTTCAGGTGACACTGAGTGATTGAGAGCTAAGTGCCTTGTGCGTGTAGCCTTGTTGCGCGGGTGGCCTTCCCTGATGGCTTGTATCCGAAGCTGCGGGAACAGGCGGAGTCCTTCACCATTGGGAGGCATTTCCTGCGGGAACAGATTGCGTACTGCGCGTAAGGACGTCACGTCTCTGAGCATGGTGGGTCCTGCGGATCCAGTTGGTTTCTGCGCAGACGTCCCTCTTCAAGGTGAGTCTTGCGGGTCCAACTGGGCTCTGCTGGGACCTACCTCTTCAAGTCCCCCCAGTCCAATGTTCTTCTCATGAGTGTTTAATAAAGTGAGGTGAACTTTTGGACTTAAGCAAAGGGTTTTGAAAAGGGTTTTTTAAGGTTTTCCATGGGGATTCTTCCCGCGGAAGTCCTTGTCACTTGCAGAAATTCCCGAGTTTCCTGCTTGATCTTTGGGTATGATGCGGGTAGGTCTGTAACCTCCTCGCAAGTCAGGAGCGTTGAGTCCCACTTGTGTGGATTCTCCATGAGGTTTTGGTAGTTTTGAACATAGTGATCAATTATGTTAAAACCACCAATTCTATCCTGGAGCCTCAAACAATGTAGTTCTCGACGTTCCCGCTATGCGGGGATGTTATTTCCGTTTCCGCAAGCATTGCCCAGAAGATCCTTCTTGGTTTCAATTCCCAGCGGAGCGCTAGGTATGTAAAGGGTTTTGCCTTAACACTGTACCCGCGTTCGTCTTACGGTTACTTTACTTCCAAGGTATTCCTGGCGTCCATTCCCTGCGGGTGCTAGGTATGTGAAGGGTTTTGCCTTAACACTGTACCCGCACCCGTCTTATAGTTACTTGGTTGCCGAGGTATTCTTGGCTTCAATTCCCTGCGGGTGCTAGGTATGTGAAGGGTTTTGCCTTAACACTGTACCCGCATCCGTCTTACGGTTACTTGGTTGCCAAGTTATTCTTGGCTTCAATTCCCTGCGGGTGCTAGGTATGTGAAGGGTTTTGCCTTAACACTGTACCCGCATCCGTCTTACGGTTACTTGGCTGCCAAGTTATTCTTGGCTTCAATTCCCTGCGGGTACTAGGTATGTGAAGGGTTTTGCCTTAACACTGTACCCGCATCCGTCTTACGGTTACTTGTTTGCCAAGGTAAGGGGTATTTTCCCGCTTACTTTTGAATCTTTTTGAATTTTTTTGAAATTCGAAGAGTTGGTGAAAGGATAAGAACAGTCCAAACTTCTGAAACGTCGTGCGACGGTTTCTTCTGACTGTGTCAGGACGTGCAGGAAGTTATGGTGACGTGACAGTACATGGTCATTCCAGACGCTTTTTCAGGCGCGTGGGCGCGATTTTTCGGGCGCGTGGCCGCGAAATTAATGGTATGCGTCCTATCAACAGCTGTTGCCAGCTTGCTCTTTGCCACGTGTCATAGTTTCATTGCACCTTTGATTTCTCTCTCTTCCGCATTAAATTCATCGCATTAATTACGATTAGTATATAAAGGGGGAGAGGGTTCTTTGTAATCCAAACTTTCACTCTTCTCTTCATCTTAAGAACGATTTCCGGCGAATACTCATCTTTCAGTCGAGCATTCTCTTGAAATCGTTTTCTTCTTTCTTTTTGCAAGATGTCGTCTCGTGATCTCGAGTCTACAGCCGATGACAAGAGTACTGCTGGCGAGTGCCAGTGTGCTCTGCCTGTCGATCTGTATCAGTACGTCGTCAGGAAGTTCATGCTCGAGTCTCTCGAGCCTGAGTTTCCTGAACCCCACCAGACGGTGTATGATGCCCCCAGAGGCAAGATCGGGGTTTATGCTGCATTCTTTGTTTATGGGAATCTTAGGTTTCCATTGACAAAGTTTGTTTACCGTGTCCTTGAGAGGCACGGTGTGCACCTGACCGAGGTGCACCCGATGGCGATTGCCAAGATTCGCCACTTCGAGTGGGTGTGCCGGATACTGGGCATTGAGCCCTTCGTCGACCGCCTGATGACCTTCTACTCTTGGAGGTGCATCCAGGGGTGGTATACGTTGATAACCCGGATAAAGGGTTTGAAGATTTGCGCAACCGAGCGCAGTCTTCGCTCGTGGAAGCGGGAGTTCTTCTACATCTCCGCTCGCGCCATCCCCCTTGCCATGAAATTCAAGAATGGGCAAGCACTTCCCAGCCTTCACGCCTCCAACTACCAGGAGGCGGAATGGTTTTCGAAGATATCCCGAGTCCAATCTCCGGTTTACCGGTTTGCGGAGTCCGGGATGGTGATGCTGGGGATGAGCCGGGTGTGGAAGGATGCGGATGAGCATAAGATCCCAATCGTCCTCGAATACGGTTCGAACTCTGTTCCTTACGGTATGCTTTGTTTCCTTTTGTTGATTTAGAATTTCTTCTAACTTCTTTCCTGTTTATTTCAGAGGGGAACGACTTGAAGTCGCTCCTGTACCCGCGGGAGGCTGATGGTCCCGCTCGGATGGGTACTCGCGCTCTAGACGAGAACGAGTTGCCCATCCTAGAACAAACGGCGGATCGGTTCGTGGAGGTCTACCCGCTAGGCCACGAGATCCTTAGCGCCAGGCGGCCAGGTAAGGCGCTATTCGACCCTCGACCCCTCAATGTTGAAACCTCTGCTGGAATTCCTTTAATCGTATGTTCTGATGAGGAATCCGCAGATGGTCCTCCGTTGGTGAGGAAGAAGAAGGCTGCCGGCGGAAAGGGGAAGGAGAAGGTGGCCTCCACTGCCGATCCGGCGCCTCGGTCTGATTCGGAGACCGAGAGCGAAGAGGTGGCGGGGAATCCCGGTGGTGATAAGACCACCATTCCGGAGGCTGTGACAACTGTCACCGAAGAGCCCAGGATGACAACGGTGACCGGCGTGAAGAGGCCGGCTCAATCGGGTTCATCCCCGCCAGTCCGCACTTTCAGGCTCAAGAAAACCCGTAAGTACAAACTTCCTTTATCTTTAACTTCTTTATCTTTAACTTTATAGTTTTCCATCATTAACACTTTTCTTCTTTGTGCAGGCGTGGATGTTGACGCATTCCAGGGTTGAGCGCAGAGTACTCCGCCCATGACGGTAGGCTTGGTCAGCCTACCTGAGGCGACGACCCAGGCGCCTGCGCCTGCTTCCGCTGGTTCAGTTGCTCACTCCTTTGAGCCGACTGTTCCAGCTGTGATGACGTCACCGCCGGCTGTGAGTGCTATTTTTACCGCATCTTTCACCGAGCCGGCGGTTACTTTTGCTGCGGATTCCGCGGCGGCGACCGCGGCGGCTTCTACCATGCCTCCGTCATCGGCAACGACGGCCGAACCTTCAGGTATGCATGGGGCTTATCGCCAACCTCTGCCTCCTTCCCATCTGCCTGACCTCTTGGATGGATTTCCGTTGGGTTCAGGTGATGGGTTTGGCGGCTATCGGCCTGTTATTGACCCTACAGGTGCGTAGGGTTCTTTTGGCCCATTATATATATATATATATATATATATTTTTATCATCTTTTCTTAACTGCTTTATGTTTTTTGCAGTGTCGGATTCCAATGAAGTGTATGTTCCACGATGGAACATTCGCCGAGGAACAACCCTTCGCACCCCTGTGGAGTGCGTGGAATGGGCTCGTCACGCTGCTCCTAGTGGTGCGTTGGGGGAAGCCATGGCTAGCTACCAGGAGGGTAGGCTAACCAATGAGCTTCGGGTTCTCCTGGCCCGGATGCAGCCGCGCGTCGAGCTGCTTTGTCGTGAAAACGACAAGTTAAAAGCAGCTCGCCTTAAAGAAGTGGCTCAGGCGCGGGCTGTCCGGGAGGAGAACCAAAGGCTTTCCGCAGTGGCTGCGGAAAAGGAGAAGGCCTTCAAGGCCCTCGAGGTTGAAGTTCAGGCTCGACTCGAGGCCCGTTCCAAGGCTGCCCAAGCTGTTAATGAACAGCTTCGGCTGGCTAAGGAAACTGCAAGGAACGCAACCGAGAGGGCCACCAAGGCTGAAGCTGTTGCTGAGCCTCTACGCGTGGAGAATGAAGAGCTTAAAGCCAAATTAGAGGCTCTCCAGCAGGCTCATGATGCCTTGGCGATGGAAGACGCCAAAAAGCTCCAGGAGATCTTGGACCAGAGGGGGGTGCTTGACCATACTGAGCGGAAGCTAAAGGGCGTCGAAGAGGCTGCGGCTAAAGAAGTGTTGCTTGCCAACCTCAACAAGAGTGAAGCCGAACGCGCCCGTAACGAAGCTCAAGCTGCCCTCCAAGAAGCTCTGGTTGCCAAGGAATGGCTTCTTCGAGAAGCGTTGTCTCAGGTATGCTTTTTATTTCTTTACGCTTTTCTTTGTAAATAGAAAAGGTTCTGATACTTGTATATTTTCTTGTAGGTTGTGCATCGGGTCTTCTCAGAGACCTCTTATGATGATGCTATGAGCGCAGCCCTCAACGCTTCTCATGAGGATGGGGAAAAGGCCGGCTTCCTGCTTGGTCTAGGGTTCGTTGAGAAAGGCATCCCGCCTTCCAACTTCCCTTTGTACAATGTTGATACTGAAGCTGTTTACGACCAAACAGTGAATCAGTACGCCGCCCTCCCGCATCCGGTGGTGGAGAAGGTGAATCAAGTTGCTGCTGCTGATGATGGGTTAGCTATCCTTAAAGCTTTCCTTGAACTGCCACGATCTACTGATGGTGCTGGTCCAAGTGGAAGTGGCCCTGAAGCCTGATCCTGAAGATCCCTTCCCACTGCTAGGATAGATTTAGCTTGTATAGATTTATTTTCTTGTAGGCGGGTAGTTACCCGGCCATTCTTGTAATGAACATTTATGAAATATAAATCTTTGTGCGGGTAAGACCGCTACTTTCTCTGGATTCCTTGCTTTATAAACGTTATATGACTTGCATACTTTAGTTTAAATTAGCAATTTTCCAAGTGTAGAATAAGTTAACCTTTGAACGTGGTAGATAATAGGTGTGAAGTTTTGCTTCCTCTTTTGTGATTGTGCGGGTATGACCGTCACTTGCACTTAGTAGGATGGCTAAACTTTACCTATATCCGACCTGCGTGGAGGTTTTCCTTATCTTTTTTGAGGATAAGTTAACCTTTGAACGTGGTAGATAATAGGTGTGAAGTTTTGCTTCCTCTTTCGTGATTGTGCGGGTATGACCGTCACTTGCACTGAGTAGGATGGCTAAACTTTACCTACATCTGACCTGCGTGTAGGTTTTCCTCATCTTTTCTGAGGATAAGTTAACCTTTGAACGTGGTAGATAATAGGTGTGAAGTTTTGCTTCCTCTTTCGTGATTGTGCGGGTAGGACCGTCACTTGCACTTAGTAGGATGGCTAAACATTACCTATATCTGACCTGCGTGTAGGTTTTCCTCATCCTTTTTTGAAATTTCTAAGTGTTTAGGATAAGTTAACCTTTGAACGTGGTAGATAATAGGTTGAAGTTTTGCTTCCTCTTTCGTGATTGTGCGGGTAGGACCGTCACTTGCACTTAGTAGGATGGCTAAACTTTAACCTATATCCGACCTGCGTGTAGGTTTTCCTCATCCTTTTGTTAGAAATTCTCTGTTTTGAATAACCGTTCGACGCGCGGTTGTTAATAGGTTAGTGTTCAGTTTCCTCTCATGATTCATGCGGATAGACCGGCACTTTCATTTAGTAGGATCTGAACTTTTCCCCTTCAACTGACCTGCGTGAAGGTTTGTCGTTTTTTGGGTTTATGCGGGTTTTTCCGCCTTCCCCACGCAACGACTTTCCACGTATTTATGCGGTGAAAACCGGCATATCCGTGTTGAATAAATTAACCATTCGACGCGCGGTTGTTAATGGGTTAGTGTTCAGTTTCCTCTCATGATTCATGCGGATAGACTGGCACTTTCATTTAGTAGGATGACTGAACTTTTCCCCTTCAACTGACCTGCGTGAAGGTTTGCCGTTTTTTGGGTTTATGCGGGTTTTGCCGCCTTCCCCATGCAACGACTTTCACACTTATGTATGCGGTGAAAACCGGCATCAGTGTTGATAGTTCATAAAGTATAAATGTAAAATCATCAGCGTCGATGTTTTAAGGAGAATCATTTCCATTAGAAGTGGCTCTTGGCCTTTTCTTTACAAATTTGGAATTAATTTACATGCAAACTGTGTAATTGAGCTCCCTTCCATGTTGGGATGGGAGTGCCATCGAGCCGATACGCACCTGGTTCGGGATCTCGTTCTTTACGCAGCATGTAGTCTCCACATTGAAGCTGGAATTTTATTCGTGTTTTCCCCTGCTGGGGTTCTACACGCATCAGCCTGCTCAGCGTTCATTGCGCCACGAGGTGCGCGAGCGTCCCATCTCTGACAAATGCTTCGACCATGTCCTTTACGTCTATGCATTCTTCGGTGTTGTGGCCTTTTGTCCTGTGAAAGTCACAGTATTTGCTCCGATCAGCATTGTGACGATGTCGGATTATTTGAGGCTTTGGCCATGGGAGCTCCTCAGTAGCGAATATCTCGGTGACGCTTTTGGTGAGCGGCGTCCATCTGGAGTTCTTGTTTGACTGTACGTTATCCCTTCCGCTTAACCGATGCTGCAAGCCGGATGAGGTGTCAAAGTTTGCCCTTGACTGCCAAATGCCTAGCTTCCGCTTTTTGTTTAATCGGGCGGTAAGGACGTTGTCTTCTCTTGTTTTCTGGGTGTAGAGGTTTGTGCTCTGTGGGAGATCTCTACCCAGTTGCTTCTCCGTTTCCGCAAAGCGTTTTTCTGCTGTCATGATGGCATCCCATGTGGATGGCATGCCATCTTTACCCGTTAAGGTGCGGATGAGCTCTGGGTCGTTCGCGCCCTGAATAAAAGCAGCGCGAACAAGATCTTCGCTAATGTTACCCAGACTTAGCTTCTTCGAGTTGAAGCGAGTGATGAAGTCTAGCAAAGATTCATCTTTTTGTCGAATGCACTTGAGGATTGTCCATTGCTCCTCGGTATACTTTCTTTGCTGGCTGAAGTGTTGGCTAAACTTCTGTTGGAAGTCAGCTCAGTCGTAGATGTGGTTGACCGGTAGACGATCGAACCACGCTCTAGCAGCCCCGACAAGCGTCATTTGGAACATGTAACACCACGTGGGTTCCGTCCAACTACTGACGGTTGCCCCCGCTATGAATCTGTTCAAATGATCATCTGGGTCGGAATATACCATCATATGTGCCTATGCTGGACATTTGTTTGGCACTTTTTGGGGCAATTGCTTCTGCAATGTCCCTTGCAAATTTGGACGTTCCTGCATTTGCAACATTTGGTCTGAATGTTTTGGAGAAGTCACGTGGACTTCCACCTGTGTTTTTTGGTTTGAAGTCTTCTCCAAAATGCCTTCTCGGTTGGGAGTCCGTTTCCTTACGCTTCCCTTTTGCCCTATGGTGAGGGTTCGCGTCCGAGTCGGACTCCTCCGAGTCATCGTCCAAGTATTCTTCGAATTCGTCAGCCTGTTGGACGGAACGCAAGCGTTCGTCCAACTCAGCTTGGAATTCCTTCTGACGTGCCTCCGCCCATGCCTTGACTTCATCGAGTGTTTGGCGGGGGAGTCTTGTTCGTTTCTCTAACTGGGTATCGGTGATTCCCAGTGAGCGATTATTTACTGCACTTGCCCCAGCTTGGGTAACTGGGGGTAGTGTTCGTAAAATTTACTTCACTTGCCCCGGCTTGGGTAACCGGGGTAGTGTTTGTAAAAACTGTGTATCCGGTATTCCTCCAAGTAGCTGGGGTTGTGGTTACCGGAGTTTCTTTAACCATCTTTCCAGAAGTTTGAAAAAACTGGAGAAAAATGTTCTAGCTTTATGCACGGATGGCGCCAATGAAGAAACACTAACCGAACCCCGGGCAGATTACTGGTAACCTGGGGGTTAGATAGCTGTTTCCCACGAGGGGTTAGACCCAGAAAAGATGGTTCTTCTGATAACCTGCAAAACAGACACCGTGAGCTTGTCACTGAGAAGGGGGGGTTCCTTCTTGTGACCACCCTCCGGCGTGAGAATCAGACTAGATTGCTCTTTAAATATAAAAGTATATTAAGAGATTGCTAGAGCAGATATCAGGTATAATATGATAAGATATTTTAAGATATGATGAGATGAGATGATCATACCATTTGTGGTATTTATAGCCGAAGGTAGGTTTCCAAGGAGGTGTGGCCGGCTGCAATAGTGTTCCTGTTCCACCAACAGTGGCCTACGCACGTGCCCTGCTGGTAGTTGGTGGGTAGGCAGCGGCTGATAGTGACCAGGCCTGCTGTGTACTATTCCTTTTCCACCAACTGCCGGCTATGCACGTGGTATGGCAGTAGTTGGTGAGTAGGCAGCGGCTAATAGTGACATACAGTACAGGAGCATGCTGCTCGCCATACTGTTGTCAATAAGCTGTCGTATCTTTAGTCAGATCTTTTGCCCATACCTCGTCAGGTACAGTACAGAAGATCTTCCCGTATCGTACGGACTGGCTTATTTGGGCGGGAGTATTCCCCCTCCCGCCCTTGTGCGGGATTGTTCCCGGCTTTGCTCATTCCTTCAGGTGACACTGAGTGATTGAGAGCTAAGTGCCTTGTGCGTGTAGCCTTGCTGCGCGGGTGGCCTTCCCTGATGGCTTGTATCCGAAGCTGCGGGAATAGGCGGAGTCCTTCACCATTGGGAGGCATTTCCTGCGGGAACAGCTTGCGTACTGCGCGTAAGGACGTCACGTGTCTGAGCATGGTGGGTCCTGCGGATCCAGTTGGTTTCTGCGCAGACGTCCCTCTTCAAGGTGAGTCTTGCGGGTCCAACTAGGCTCTGCTGGGACCTACCTCTTCAATAGTGGAATTTCTAAAGGAACAATTGAGGAATTGAAGGACTCGAAGAAGAAGATCGCGGGTGGTTCAGACATTGTGACGAAGCTAAAACCGTCGAGGAACGATTTGTTTAAAGTTTTGGCTCTTATAGTGGGATTTGTGGTGGGTGTTTATTGCACCAAGTCTTGGATTGCATGAGAGCACTTGAATGTTGAGTCTGGTGGTCTAAAATTGGTGTGATTTGATTCAAGTAGAATGAATAAAGATTTGTTATTATTATTTTATAAATAAATATCGTACATGTTAAATCCATCGAGTCTAGTTTTGTAAAAGAGGTAAGGGATATATGAATATGAGGGTCATAAGTCACAACTAAAAATATATCAATATCAGCAAACAGCCGAACAATGATGTGAACTCTAAATTTAGATGACTATGGTGTTTTGGAATTGAGTTTGAAAACTGTTTGTTGACTTATTGACTTTTTTCATAAAACTCAAATCCAAGATTTGTGGATTATCTAAAAAACTTTTTTTAGGGGGGGGGGGGGGAGGTAGTGGTGGGACTTTAATGTTTTCTAAACAATTTAATTTATTAACTCAAAAAATAATAACTTGTTTTTAAACTCAATTTCAAATATATTCTTTGTAGTTCACTTGTCACATGTTCTATGAAGTAGCATGTGCTTTACTTTGATCCAGTTCTCAATCACGTGTAGAGGTGCACAATAAACCCATACCTGGAACCGGACCCAAAAAAATATACCTGGAACCGGTTTTTTTTATACCCGGGTATTCTATACCCGAAACCAGAACCGACCCTACCCGTAGGGTATGCATTTTGAGGTCAATACCCGTACCCGGAACCGTACCCGATTTATACCCGGACCCGGTCATACCCTATACCCATACCCGGTTATACCCGATACCAATTTTCTAATACCCGAAATAATAAATAAGTTATTATAGTATAATTTTATTTTTACTTCACAACTTTTATGTTTAAATTTTTATAAAATGCATATTACTAAGTAAATAATTTGTAATTAAGTGAATTTATGGTTTTTGTAATATAGTTTAATTGTTTTTATAAATTACAAAGCAAATTTAAATTTTAAACAATATAAAAAATGTATAAAAAAATTACAAATTTAAAACGGGTATTAATACCCGGTCGTACCCGGACACATACCCGGTTCCAATACCCGAACCTGATCATACCCTACCCGGGTACATAGGGTTGAGTTTTTCCCCTCAATACCCTACCCGAATCCTACCCGATTTCAATCAATACCCGATTTTCCAATACCCGATCATACCCGAAACCGATTCCATATCCGAATCCAGTATTAAAAAAACCCGATTTGTGCACTTCTAATCACGTGTGGCAAAAAGAGTATTAACACTCATGCAGCAAATTAATTTACTTTTGTTGCTTCTTTCTTTTCGGCCCAAATTGTTAAATAGCCATAAATTATACAACCCAACTTTAATATTGACCGTTTCATGTAAGCCCAACACGTTAATTCCTTGTATTATCTTGTATGTAACCCGTATAAATCTTTATACTTTAGAAGTTTCTTTAATTATAAGTATAGATTTCTGTATCTAACCAGTAAAATATTGTACGTACGAAGGAAATAAAAAGAAAATGATAACTAATAAATAATTATATTTTAGTAAAAAGGGTTTATACATTAGTAACTAGGTAAGAATATATTAATCTAACTTTAACCGGGTTAATATATAAAAATGAAGTTAGTTAATGTGTACTGAGAAACATTATCAAGTCATAAACTATATCTAACATAAAGAAATGATTGAAGTAATAATAATTCAGGGTATGTTTGGTTGGAGGTAATAATATGAAGAGGGAATGGAATTAACAATGGAATGAAATAAATCATTACCATTCATTTGTCTTGTTTGGTTAATGTATGAGAATGAAACGAATTATTAGTTAATGTTGTTTGGTATCCAAAAAAATAGTAGTAATGAAATAGAAATAATAAAAACACTCTTATCTCAAAGTAAATTTTATGACAAAAAAATTGCAATGCTAACAGTGGTGGTGGTGGTGGCTCCGGCAACGAAAATGGAGGTGGTGACGGTGGTGGTAGCGGCGGTCAGGCGTCAAGGGCGGTGTTTGTGGTGGTGGTGGTGGTAGTGGGAGGGGTGGTTGTGGTGAAGCGATGGATTCATTGGTAGTGATGGTGATGGTAGGGTGGCGGCGACGGTGATGGAGGTCAGGTGGTGGTGGTCAGGAAGTGGAGGTGGCGGGTGACGGTCAGGCGGCGACGGCGACAATGATTGCGGTGTTTCGGTGACAATGGTTGTGGTGATTACGGTGACATTGGCGGCGGCGGTGATAGCGTTGGTGGTGGTGGCAGCGGCGACGCCGTTGGTGGTGGTGGCAGAGGCGACGCCATTGGTGGCGGAGACGACGACGTTGGCGGTGGCGGTGGTGGCTATGGTAGTGGTGGTGGTGGCTGTTGTTAGGTAGTAATGCTATTGAGAAAGTAGGGTGAATGAGGAATGAAATGAAAAAAAAAAAAAAGAAGGAGGGGGGGGGGGGATGGTTTTGATGTAATGGGATTCCATGTATAATTGGTGATTTCATTCCATTGAGCAACCAAACACCACATTTTTCATCCTCAAGTAATGAATCATTCCATTCCCCCCTATGATTACTTCATACCAAACGCTACCAAAAGGTTGGTAAAAAATTATATTAATTAAGTGTTCCTATTCACCTTAAACTAGTTAAGGGTAAGCAGGGTGTCGAACCACAAAGAGTAGATGGTCAGTGTAATCAGATTTAACCATTATGAAGTAGCAGTTTGGGATGCTGAATACTATAGCAACGATTAAAGAATAAGCGAGTACTTAGCAAGTTTGTTGGTGTGTGATAGGTATAGTATGAAAAGTGTTAATTCTTTCAAAGGTTTGTTCACACAATGTTGAGTATTAAATTTATTAAATAATTATTATCTTAAATAAATCACACATAAATAGGCAAGTGTACCTACCGTATATGTAGTAAAGTCTAGGTAAGAACCAAGTATCATCCACGGACACACTTATAGAGTTTTACTACTAAATCGTTGTATTTATTTAATCAGAGGTGAAGATGATTTTGGTTTTGGTTTTAGTAAATGAGTTATAAGAAAAATAAATAAAAATACAATATTTTTTTGGTTTTTTAAGGTAGAAAGAAGATCAAAAATAAAAGTGTATCATCTTGTTTAAAACTTCTCATAACATGATTTAATATTTGATTAGTAGAAATGTGATTTTGAGCTTGCTAAGGTAGAAAGAAGATCAAAGATAAAAGTGTATCATCTTGGTTAAAACTTCTCCTAACATGATTTAATATTTGATTAGAAGAAATGTGATTTTGAGCTTGCTATGGTGATTAAATGTGAGAACAACATCGTTAGTTATGTTATTCCATGATAATTAAAAAAGAGATAACTCTTGACCCCTTTTACTAAAACATCATTTTATGTAAGCAGGTGGTTTTTGATAAATATAAGTTAACTCACTTTAAAGATGAGACAATCCTTTAAATTCCTAAGTGAATTGTCTTTGATACTTTAGTAAAATAACCCTTGTATTATGCATAAAATACCAATTAATATTAGTTGAGTTTTAAAGGATTAACCTTGAATTACCAAGTAATAACCCGCACAACTCTTGAACATATATATAACTCATGTAATAACCACTCAAGAGTTGCTTTAGATTGGTTATGTTGCACACTCACCGAACAAGTAATTAACCGATCTTAGTGTATGAACACTAATAATCCGTTTACACAACATTATTGATGATTCCCATTCTAAAATGGTCAATCACTAATAATATTTCATTTGGTCCATGTCAATATTAAGATTCATGTTTTTCCCCAGCCAATCCCTTACAGGAATGACGATTTATCGGCTTATCATCAAGCTCAGAATCTTGGCGACTCTTCAAAAGTTTCTTAAGTCCTTCCACAAACCCTCACCTTATCATCAAGCTCGGCGTTTGGGGGTTGATTTTAAGGATTTTTAATTTATCAACCAAGTCCTCACAAGAATAGCGATTTCTCGACTTATCATAAAGTTCGGGGTCTTGGTGTCCATTTTAAGGTTCGCCAAGGCTTCGCAAAACAAGCAATTTCTCAGCTTATCATCAAGCTTAGCACTTGGGGTATCTTTTAAGAGTATTTTAACATTCCTCGTCAAGTGATAATTGCGACACAACCATTAGTTATTAAAAACCGATCACATATTTTACTATCATTATTAAAGTTAAGATTCATTATAAACCAAGATGGTACTATGGAAGTTTAGCAACTAATAAACATAATGATAATTATCAAACCAATAGATACAAACGTGATCATATTGAAACAATCTAACAAATTTGGATGACTAATCTTTGATGCTAACGACTTCTCCCAAAAGCTTAATCTCCATAATCTTCAATACTTGGATGGATGAGATTGATTCCCTTATTAATGGTGGTGAAATGAAATGGTTGGAGACTATTGAATGCTCTTCCAAGGGGTGTTTAAGTCCATTAAATGAAGGAAAAAAACATTTAATTTATAGGCTGATTAGACCCTCAAGGCACGACTGTGTAAAGCAAGATACGGGCATGTCGCCATTTTTGTCCTGTTGCATTAATTGTATATGTCAGATCGTACAACTCAAGTGTCACACGTGCGTGTTAAGCAAGGCACGACTGTGTTGTGTTCCACAATAGTCCAAACTTCTCATGTTTTGTCCTTTTCTTATGTACTGAAACCATGGCTGTGTTTTGGGAAGGCATGGTTGTGTTTTGCTTCAGAACCTTCTGTTTTTTTTCTTTTCTTATTGCATTTGATAACATGGGGTGTGTCTTGGTTAACATGGCCATGTTAAAATTCTTCAAAAAAGCACGTCAACCGAAGCTAAACATCCCAAGAAGTTTCAGAAAGTCCCGGTAATCCATAAGAGCAATTTGTATTAGTATATGATTTGTAAAACTACGGTTTGATTTTATGAGCTTCATCTTATACAAAACGTCACGTGCTCGCAATGTTCACCCACACTCGGCTTTATATCTAGACATACACGTAATGTTGTATGTATAAGCACTCTTAGCCAAGATACAACTTACAGAAAATATGCTTGTCGAGAGATCAATTCTCTACCCATCTTGTGAAGGGCTGGATCCATCAAAATACATTATATTTCCAAAGGTTTTTTGTATGTGTGGGATAGGTTTTTTGGGTATTTTGGCAAAGGTATATGAAAGGGTACGACTAATCGAGCTTTTTTTTCAAACCTAATGAATCTTTTAAGGTTAGATCGTCAAGACTGGTTTTATCCAAGATGTGAATAAGCTCGTCCTCAATCCTATGTTGAATATAACTCTCAACTCTAATGGATCATTCGACTTTGAGCCTAATAGCTCACATCCTCATTATTTCGGTATATTCTTATTGAGATTGGGTTTGACTTACTCTACATCTTCCTTCGTGGGGCCAATTCCTGCAGCTTAAACATCTTTCATATCTTTTTTCTTTTTGCTCGTCTTTTCATTACGTCTTTGGAAATCCTACAAAATGGTGGCCTTTGTTCCTCTTGGCGCCACTTTTTCCTCACCTCATTTCTAAAGAGAAAAATTATCTCCCTAAGTTCTGAAGGCAACCTAGGTTATGCGAATTATAGGTAGCAAAGTAGAGTGAAATCAAAAGTATGCATTCCAGTTCTTTAGGGCCTGCCAGTAAAAAACCAATGCTGAATTCAACCGGTGAAAGGATTAATTTGGAGGGATAGGTTTTTGGGTAGGTTTGGTGATAGGTGTAAGGTTTATGTGGTGGCTTTGTGATTTTTGAAAATATATTACCTTTCTTGTTATGCATCATTTCGTCTGATCTTGAATAAAATTCTCAAGACAAGTTCTATTATGCAAAAAGTACCTGACTCGCTCAAAAGTATCCAATATATGAGTATTTTTTCTGAATATCTGCATGAAGGCTTAATTCTCACAACCAGAAGGATTGGGTGAAAACGGCAATTTTTGCATAAAGTTAATCTCAATATTACAAACCACATTTTTATTTTTATCATATTTTAAAGTAGATGTAATTTTGCTCAAATGTTTCTCGTTGTTTCTTAGTTTCTGGTTTGTCAAATATAAAAAGACCAAAGATACGTATGGGTATATAATTACCCATACCACCCTACTAGCGGGCATCCTACATAATAATAATAATAATAATAATAATAATAATAATAATAATAATAATAATAATAATTATAATAATAATATTGTCTTAAAACATCCACACGAAGCAACAAAAATAAATATTGTTCAACAACCATCATCAACACAACACATGAAAGTGCATCAATAAACATCATCAAGTAACTTGGGAATAAGTGGTCAACCATGTCATGGGTACTACGAGGTCATACCACACCTACTAGTCCTTCGGGGGGGGGGGGGCAGTGACTGCCCATCTGTTCCTCATGTATCTTATTTCTCCATCAAGATGGTCAAATCAGGTGGTCATGAGATGGTGCATGCCCGCAAAGGAGTACGGGTTAGGCTGTTATGAGCTTGCACCGTAGTCTTTATGTGGAGTGTCGGGGCGACGACGTGTACGACGTACCTGAGCTAACGACATATCATCATCCTCGTCAGTAGGAGTCTCTGAATCCCAAATCCTACCACAGGTATCCACAAACCGAAAGCTCCTCGTTCCCGAAACTCGTACCATCATCTCCATAGTCATGCACATCTGGAGATATAGGGAATTGACTCTGGTCCCTCGGTACCATGAGGCTCTAACACGTATGCCTTATGAAGCTTAACAATCCAGCCTCCCCCAAACATCTTTATTTCGATGACATTTGCACATTTTTCCCACATATTGCACAACATGTAGACAATGTTACAGTTTCCTCCCGTTTTCATGAAATAGAGGGCCCACAAAACTCTAAGGCTAACGACCCATGTACTCTCACCACGGGGTGTCATGGTGTGGCTTAGGATACAATGGATGTACCCAAATAGTGGATCCCTCAACTCAGTATTCTTGGAAACACTCGGGTTATACACTACCTGTAACGATTCCGACTAAGCCAGGTATACCCTAACCGGTAGACCATCGTTACGTCATATTTAATGTCTGGTACATGAATTACCACAGTAATTATACGAGGATAGATGGTTCACTGTATTGATTGTACGTGAATATATAATTCATCGCATTGAATATGCGATTAATCGATTGATAGTTATTGAAACCCGAATAAATCGAGGGTTCAATTATAGACGAAATATATGATATTTAGTGATGCTACGAAGCATTAATGCTTCGGAATAAGGAAAGTACGGCACAGAAAAAGAATTTTTGATTTAATGGTACGTCGGTACGTTAAACGAAACCTTTAATACCAAACCGAGCAAGAGACAATCGATCAAGCCGAAAAAGAAGAGCAATTATTAATAACATGGTATTTTAAGTTAATGGAAGTCATGGTTTAAGTTTTTTTAAAGTGGTTTTATATAAATTTCATTTTTAGCCGAAAAACGACTAATAGTAATTGTGACCATGGAACTCTAAACGATATCACAATCTGAGTCTGGGGAAGTGTTTCTGGGTTAACATTGCCCCCTGAATGGGTACAGTACTGGGTTAACAGTGTCCCCAGATGTACCGGTTAACACGGTTAAAAATTATATAACAATAATTGTATAATAACGATCGTAGGGATCATATTACAAGATTTGGACGTGTTAGTTGATAATGATTGTTGTTACCTGCTTGCATGTGCTAAGGTGAGTTTCACGAGCCCCTTTTCTGAATTGTTTTTAAATATTTTCTCGGGGCGGAAGCATGTTACTATTGAAATGTTTAAGTACATACTGAACGCATGGATTTGCGTGTGTTTATAATTATATGATTGTACACGAATCGTACGGAATGGGTACAGTACTGGGTTAACAGTGTCCCCAGATGTCCTTAAAAGTGTTTCTGGGTTAACGTTGCCCCCGGAATGGGTACAGTACTGGGTTAACAGTGTCCCCAAATGTCCCTAGAAGTGTTTCTGGGTTAACATTGCCCCCGAAAAGGGTACAGTACTGGGTTAACAGTGTCCCCAGATAATATTATATTATGATATTTATTTTATCAAGGTTTACTCAAATTGTGAAACTCACCAACTATTCGTAGTTGACCCGTTTTCTCACATGCTTTTCAGGTACAATTAAGATGCAGTGATTGCTTACGTGCTAAGTGCTTGATGTGTGTAAGATTTGCGTGTGGGATGTTAGGATACATTATATTACATAGAATTATGTATCGTATTGTATGATGTGTGTATCACCTAGACGGTAATGAATTATGAGATAATGTAATTTGAAGTATATTAATGTATTCAGTTTTCTTTATAAACAATGTGGTTGATATCAGAGGTGTCTGTTGCATCCCGTTTACGTTTCCGCTGTGGTTTCATGGTGTTACAGAATTTGGTATCAGAGCCATTGGTTATAAAGAATTAGGATGTCTTTAAAAGATACCTAAAATATAACCAGTAGCTCAAGTATTATAGGATCTGAATATCAACTAATAATTTATAGTGACAAGATCTGGATGAACTTGGATGGACAAGTGAGTTATTATGGTCCGGAACATAATAACAGACTTGTCCGCACGAGAGAATTCAGGGGAAGTCACGGGGAACATTAATAGGTAAAAATGGCAACATATGTGTAAAGTATATAATATTATTTATGCGTGCTAATGTGTATATTTATATATTTGCATATCTTGTGGGTACAAGTATTGAGAAATAAGACCCGGATAAGGAACCGGGGGATGAAATAATAAAGGTACCGAGGATGCTGAAATTCCTAGAGCATCGGTTGATGATAAGTCTGACTTATCGGGCTATAGTTATGATAGTACCAAGTTAGATCTCCCGTTTGACATTAACCAGAAATATCTAGTAACCGTCACTCCCAACCAAAATTGATAAATCCCTTACCTTACCAACACCGGTACCGTATATCCTAATAACCCCATATGTTCACCCGAACCGCCGACCCTCACGTACGGACGAATCTGTACCTGAACCCATTCCTATTCCATTAAGGTAAATAAATAAATTAATAAATAAAATAATAATAATAATAATAATAATAATAATAATAATGAATTTGATAATAAATGAGCAGATAAAAATAATATAAAGAAATATATATATGTATTTCTCGCTCTCAAACATATGAGTCATACCACCTCCAGATCGAGAATTACTGATTTTAGCAAACCTAGAACGCCTGAGGACATTGACTGAGCAAGTGATAGAGCTTCCCATAATAGTAATTAATAATATTTGAAGGCAACCCATGTTGCGCGATCACCTTGAACCTTGCAACTCCCTATGTTATCCTTACATCCGTTAGATGCCCATACCCATGTATACTCGAATAGAATGATTACCCATACACAAAGAGGTGTTGGAATCATTATAGCATGGTTGGTTGTTTGTTCGTAGGTGGTATATTGTGTATGCCAGATATACAAATAGACACAAATATTATAACTCCGTGGTACGTAATCGTTTGGTGCTCACGGTGAGCATGTATCGGTTATGCTGACATGCAGAAGGATATTGAAATCAAGCATAGTAAACATTAATCTGTGTTGAGAAAGATCTATATGTCAGTTGGTTACAAGGGTTATGAAACATATTTAAACATTAACCGACGTAAGGTTAAGCCCTTATGATATTATATTTGTGGGACATATATACTAGATACTGGTATGTGTAATATGTATGATAATATTTGGTGTATATGTGTACCTGCTGTTATGATTGAGCTGGTAACGAGTTATACGGTGAGATTAGTATTGATTACTGCGTACAGGATGAGTACGGCAGAATGACATAAAAAAGAGTAACTCCAATGATGGAGATTGATATGATTCCATGAATTGCTCAAAGATAGCAGATGATGATACCGAATGTCGTATCACAGATCACTGCTAGTGTTGATGTAAATGTGATCGCAGAATTATAGATCGAGCAATCACATGAATATGAATATTTCAATTCTTAGTGGTATTACTAAGAGTGATAATGTCCCACCGAATGCTATTATGACTACAAGTATTAGTTATAAACTAAACATGAATAGTAGTCGTAATGAATTAGATCCGGTATGAAGGATATGCTTGTTGGTTGTGTTAAGGAAATTATTAATAGTTGTTGATGGTAAAGGGAGGAATAGATTAGCGAGTGGATAGAAAAGATCGAAATGGTTAAGGATATTGGTAAGAGTCTAGAACATGGTGTAGTGAAATATGCTACAGATATGTTGGTAGATTATGTTGTATCATGGTGGAACACGATGGTACAAAATTATAATTAGAAAATTATTACTCAGATGATATGGTCAGAATTTAAAATTCTTGTGCTAGAGCACTTTTATTTGAGCAATTAAGCTCAGAGATTGGAAACTAAGCTATGAAAGATAGAAATGTTGTGTGCTGATCACTTAGAAAACGCTAATCGTTTGAAAGAATTGTCATGTCTGGTAACATGGCTAATTACTCCTGAAACTAAGCGAAGTGAGCGCTATATTGGGGACTAACTCCATCGGTAAGGAGTATAGTCAATCCTGTAAAATATACAACCTTTGGAAGGGTTGTGTCACAAGCCAGCAGTGATATATTTGACTCTATGGGAAGCGGACTGGAAGGACGTTAGGTGAGACGTCGAGTGTTAAAGAAAAGAAATGTTAAAGGTATAGGGCAAGATGGGCTTTTGAATAAGTAGGTATGTCCTACAACCCAGAATTATACTAAGACTAGTTCTGGTGTGAAAACATGAACCGCATGAAGGGTCCTTCCCTAAATGTGGAAAATATGGTTATCGGTAGGAAGAAGAATGTCGAGTGATAGTAGGCCACAGGTGTGGTAAAGATGGACGTAATGCCCAATTGTAGAACCAATTGAAGCCATGTGAACCGGCAACCCCAACCCATTCGTGTACAACCACTCCGAACCCAACAACTTCAATAACAATCCATCCAAAGAAATCAAATTATACCAAACAGCTGTACTTGCTATGAATGTGGCAATACAGAACGTTTCAAGAAAAATTACCTAAAGTTGAACCAAGGTGTCGTTGGAAGACGAACCTCATGACAAGCATCAACCTCTGATCAAGCAAGGAGCTGTGCTTTTGTGAGTAATTCGAATAAAGCACGTCATGATCCAAAGGTGGTATTAAGTACGTTGTAGTTTTAAATCAATAGACTTCAGTGATATTTTTATGGTCGTCGATAGAAGTTAGTTCCTGTTAACCTCTTATCATTTGGAAAGATACCGATTAGTGAGATTATAGAACCCTATACTGTAGAATCGCTAACGGTAAATTCCTAATGGTTAACTAAATTGTTCGGAATTGTCCTATTATTCTGAACGATTAACCTTTCCTTATTGACCTATGACCAGTAAAGTTAAGAAGTTTTGACGTAACAGTTAACATGGATTGGCTAATTCAACATGAAGCTGAAATCAAATACGAAAAAAAAAAAGATGATTAGAAGCTCTCTTTCGGACGATGAAGCGACTAGATACAGAGAAAAGTGTACGGTATTATGTTACCACTCTAATCTCATCTTGAGATGTTATAATATTTACGACAAGAAGACGTGGTGTATTTAACGAACGCGATTGCCAAAGTATTTAAAAGAAAACATATAGAAGATATCCCGATGGTACGCGAATTTCCAGAAGTTTTCCCAGAAGAACTTCCTGGATTACCGCCAACCCGACAGGTCGGATTCAGAATCGATTTAATACATCAAGTTGGCCCTGTTGCTAAAGCATCTTACCGACTTGCACCAACTGAAATGCAAGAATTATTGGATAAAGGTTTTATACGATCTAGTTAGTCACCATGGGGTGCACTAGTGTTAATTGGGAAATGAAGGACGGAAGTGTTAGAATATGTATTGATTAGAGAGAATTGCATAAAGTGACGATCAAGAATAGGTATTCACTTCTTCGAAGTGAATAATCTGTTTAACCAACTGCAAGGGGCGATTTATTTTTAGAAAATTGATCTTAGATATAGTTATCACCAAATGAAGAAAATCCAAGATGAGGACGTTGCAACAACAGCGTTTCGGACTCGTTACGGCCATTATGAATTCTTATTTATGCCGTTCGGGCTAACAAATGCGCCGACAGTGTTCATGGACCTCATGAACCGAGCCTGTAAACTTTATTTTGACAAATTTGTCATAACATTCATTGATGATATTTTGATATATTCGCAACGTAAAGAAGAGCACGAACGACGATTAAGGAAAATTGTGGAAGTGTTAAAGCAAGAGGAGTTGTACGCGAAGTTTTCGAAATGTGATTTTGAATAAAGAAGGCATAATCCCTTGGTCATGTTGTAAAGCAACAAGGATTTCACATAGATCCAAATAAGGTAGAAACCATTAAAATTGTGCCAAGCGCCGATTTTAAGTCTCCCCGATGGAGACGATGGTTTTGTCGCGTATTGTGACGCATCGCGAAGCGGGTTAGGATGCGTGTTGATGCAGAATAATAAGGTTATAGCCTATGCTTCCCGACAGTTAAAAATACACGAGAAAAATTACACTACTCACGACTTAGAACTGGGAGCGGTTATCTTCGCACTTAAAATCTGGAAACTTTATCTCTACGGTACGAAGTGCACCATCTTCACCGATCATAAAAGTTTGCATCACATATTCGATCAGAAAGAACTGAATATGAGGCAACGAAGATGGGTCGAGTTGTTAAGCGATTATGACTGTGACATCCATTATCACCCCGGCAAGGCTAACGTCGTAGCCGATGCCTTGAGTAGGAAAGATCAGATTAAGCCATTGCGAGTGCGAGCGCTGGGGATGATAGTCCAGTCGAACCTTTCGGACCTGATTCGAGTCGCTCAAAGTGAGGCGTTAAAAGAGGAACAATTGGAAAAGGAGGGACTTTACGGCAATGAGAAGAATGTCGAACAGCGCGTGGACGAAATTCTCTACTTCAAAAATCGGGTTTGGATCCCGAACCTCCATGACCTTCGTGAATTAATTATGGACGAAGCGCATAGATCGAAATATTCCATACATCCGGGATCGGATTAGACTATTGATGATACGAATATCTGAAAGGATTTTATTAATGGCCGAGTTTGGAGAAAGATATTGTTATGTATGTTGGTGAATATTTAAGTTATGCAAGAGATAAGGCTGCATACCGAAAACCCTTGGGAACGCCACAACGACAGAAAATTCGCCAATGATAGTGGGGATAAATTACAATGTATTTGGGACGCAAATTCCCAAGATATATCAAAGGCATGAGGCAAATTGGGTAATCGCGGATCGATTAACCAATCCTCGCATTTCATCCCAATCCATGACGATTACCACAATGAATTCTCGCCCAAATCCATGATGGTGAAATGGTATCTCGTCGTGGAGTACCAGTTTCAATTATCTCAGATCGAAATAGTCATCCTACTTCCATTATTGGAAGGCGGGGAAGGAAGCATCGAGAGCTTGAGGCTTTCTATGGGTGAAGTAATTATCACCAATTTGTTGAATTGAAAATGGGCGCCAATCAAGCCATAAGATTTGAATTGATTCGAAAAACAACCAATCGGATTTATAATTATTAAGATAAGCTGAAAGCAGCGCGAGATTGGCAAAGGATTTATGCCAACATTCAAAGGAAACCATTGTCACTGGAAAGAGGTGACAAGGCATTTTTAAGGCATCACCTTAGAGAGGTGATATGAGGCTTGGCAAAACTGAAAATAGCTCCTTAATATATTGGACCTCATGAGACTATCTCCACGATTGGTCATTTAGTTTATCGATTAAAGTACTCCAGGGGCTAAGTACTATACATGATGCTTTGCCATGTATACGGATTGAAAAGTACCTAAGCGATGAGGCAACTAAAGTACTAGTAAGGGAAGTACTCATAGAAGTCATACTTGATATCTAGAATAATTCCGTAGAAATAATAGACGGGAAAACTAAACAGTTTGGACACACCAAGCTTTATTGATTAAGATTAAGTGGAATTCACAGCGAGGACCAGATTATACCTGGTAACGCGAGGGTGAATTCTGAAGGAAAAACCCCCCACTTTTCTCTCGGAGTTTCTTAACGGGGGGAGAATGTAACGATTCCGACTAAACCAGGTATACCCTAACCGGTAGATCATCGTTACGTCATATTTAATGTCTGGTACATGAATTACCATAGTAATTATACGAGGATACATGGTTCACTGTATTGATTGTACGTGAATATATAATTCATCGCATTTAATATGCGATTAATCGATCGATAGTTATTGAAACCCGAACGAATCGAGGGTTCAATTATAGACGAAATATATGATATTTAGTGATGCTACGAAGCATTAATGCTTCGGGATAAGGAAAGTACGGCACAGAAAAAGAATTTTCGATTTAATGGTACATCGGTACGTTAAACGAAACCTTTAATACCAAACCGAGCAAGAGACAATCGATCAAGCCGAAAAAGATGCGCAATTATTAATAACATGGTATTTTAAGTTAATGGAAGTCATGGTTTAAGTTTTTTAAAGTGGTTTTATATAAATTTCATTTTTAGCCGAAAAACGACTAATAGTAATTGTGACCATGGAACTCTAAACGATATCACAATCTGAGTCCGGAAAAGTGTTTCTGGGTTAACATTGCCCCTGGAATGGGTACAGTACTGGGTTAACAGTGTCCCCAGATGTACCGGTTAACACGGTTAAAGATTATATAAACAATAATTGTATAATAACGATCGTAGGGATCATATTACAAGATTTGGACGTGTTAGTTGATAATGATTGTTGTTACCTACTTGCATGTGCTAAGGTGAGTTTCACGAGCCCCTTTTTCTGAATTGTTTTTAAATATTTTCCCAGGGCGGAAGCATGTTACTATTGAAATGTTTAAGTACATACTGAACGCATGGATTTGCGTGTGTTTATAATTATATGATTGTACAGGAATCGTACGGAATGGGTACAGTACTGGGTTAACAGTGTCCCCAGATGTCCTTAAAAGTGTTTCTGGGTTAACGTTGCCCCCGGAATGGGTACAGTACTGGGTTAACAGTGTCCCCAGATGTCCCTAGAAGTGTTTCTGGGTTAACATTGCCCCCGGAAAGGGTACAGTACTGGGTTAACAGTGTCCCCAGATAATATTATATTATGATATTGATTTTATCAAAGTTTACTCAAATTGTGAAACTCACCAACTATTCGTAGTTGACCCCGTTTTCTCACATGATTTTCAGGTACAATTAAGATGCAGTGATTGCTTACGTGCTAAGTGCTTGATGTGTGTAAGATTTGCGTGTGGGATGTTAGGATACATTATATTACATAGAATTATGTATCGTATTGTATGATGTGTGTATCACCTAGACGGTAATGAATTATGAGATAATGTAATTTGAAGTATATTAATGTATTCAGTTTTCTTTATAAACAATGTGGTTGATATCAGAGGAGTCTGTTGCATCCCGTTTACGTTTCCGCTGCGGTTTCGGGGTGTTACACTACCTTAGGGTTACATGTCAACAGTCTCCATGCATCCGCTCTCTCGGTTTTATCAGATGCTTGTCTCCTCTCTCTTCCCTCTTCACCCTCAAATGTGTAGCCTGATGTAAGCCACATATCAGTCTGTGAGCGAGGTCCTAGTCTAAAGGTTATCTTGTCCTCCTCAAAGTGATCTCCTGGGTATATTGGGTTTCTTTGACTTTCAACGAAGCTAGGAACTCTATGCCAGTTCCCCATATGATTTTGTTTTATTACTTAGGAAGCGCTGCCAAGGTCCACGAGTTATTTCCTTATACCTTTCATATTGATTCAGATTCCAAAGTGTTGCCTTACACTCATAGTAGAGCGCGTATTCCATCCTTGTTTCCATTATCTCGACTTTCTCACTAGCTTCAAAATTCCTTCGTGAAGTACCCGCAAACAGTAATGATGGGTGATCTATCTCATCAAACTTCTCATATTCATATCCGGCCATTCTTAATATTCGGACATCCTTGGAAGGCACGACCCGTACTGAGTTTGGGCGCATTTCTGGTTGACCACGACTGTTCTTGGTGAAACACGGCCCGTGCTTTGCACAAATTCAGAGTTATGAAGTCTCGAACGTGCTTATCAACCCGGTTAATCAAACTTATCAAATGGTGTCAGACATGGGTTGGTCAATAGGGAGGAACCCGACCCGAACTGAAAGTTAATGAAATTGGACTTAAAATCAAGTTCAAACTACTTTACATTCAACTTTATCAAACTAGTTAATCTTTTAAATCATGTAAGCTAAGTTTAGACATGTTAATTAGTCCTAATATAACCCAAATTCGGTGGAACTTGAATCTAGGGTTCAGACTATGCCCAATTTGAAAGTAAAGTGGGTCTAATTTAGCCCTAAAACGAGTCTGAAACGAAGAAATTGACATACGAAGTCGCCTAGGGTTTAAAAGGGTGCGGTTAAAAGTGAAAAATGTTGATTTTTTAAGGGACAAAAATCATCAAATATGCACGACACGACCATGGTCAGCAACGTACGGCCGTGTTGAACCAACCTGTTTTTTTTTTTTTTTTTTTTTGGTTTTTTAACCGTTTTCAAAACCCGCGATTCGTTTCACGACCATTTTGGACTAAACGAGCTAGGTATGTCAATTTAAAAACATAAGAAATGAAATTTCATTGATTCGGAATACGAATACACGAATGTTAAAACAAAGGGAACGAAGAATACATGTGATAAACAACTAGAATCCTAAACCTCTTTGAAACTACTTGAATAACCTCGGTCCTCTTCTAACAAGGTATGCATGTGGGCAGTCCCTAACATGAAGTTGGTTTGGGTTGCCCTTTCGCCTTGGTTCTGGCTAAAACGAGCTAGCTCGACCGTTAGCCGCTCAAGGTTGTCTTCTGGCTTCACCATCCTACGGTCCACATGATAATGTTCGAAATGTAGTGTTTCAACCTTATCATCCAGCTTTCGGTTTCTTTACTCCGCCGCCACGTAAATGCTTACCAACTCATCAACTCTCTCACGAAAACACATTAATTCCCTACTACATATATAGGCACCTCTCTTAGTCTTCCATAACTTGGCATCCATCCTCTCCTCTGCAATTTTATTATTTGGTGGAAATGTGTGAAAAAGGGACATGTCAAAATAATGGGAAGTAATAGCCATTTATAGACACATATGAGGGAAAAACATGGCCATGGTGACATAAACACAATCATGTTAGGTGATTGTCATAACTGTTTGATGGTCGGGTGTAAATCATATAATTATATGTTGTATTTTATTATTTCTAGTTAGTTTAGTACGCGAACAATGGTACTTCATGCGTGTTTATATGTTGCAGATCTTTGAACATTATATATGCTAAATTGGGACTTGTACGAGCATGGGATGAAGTCTCGGGATGATCGGGGAGTAACGGAAGCTAATCAAAGTGGAGAATTGAGCCTAAGCACGGTATACAAGCGTTTGGATTGGAAACAAGGAGAAAACATGGAATTTCAGGTCCCCACGTAACTCACTCTGGGCCTGGTGTAACTTACTCCAGGACCTGCCATAAGGGGCGTAAGCAACTTATAAAACAGTTATGTTTGGTATTGGAAAACAAGACCCGACGTTGCTTACACCGGGTAGAGATTAACTTACGCTGGGTGCTAAAAGAGACCTTATGAACCCTAACTCGTTTTGGACTTCTCTTAGCCGTTTTGGAACATCTTTGGACGATTTTTGGAGCTAGAAAACACCAATAAACAACATTCGATCGATGCCTAATGGATTTCAATCATCAACTGAAGATCTAATGGCTACCATGAGATGCTATATCCCTTCGAATCATACCCGGGATGTAGAGTTTTAACTTTCAGTACTTTCTC